>NC_041708.1:35507399-35577399 GCF_900700375.1 Denticeps clupeoides
TGTGTGGGGACGGTGCTTTGCTCAGTGGCACCTCAGTGGCACCTTGGCGGATCGGGATTCGAACCGGCAACCTTCTGATTACGGGGCCGCTTCCTTAACCGCTAGGCCCCCACTGCCATTAGGACCCCAACTATGAATACAACCTTTTTATTCACTCTGTTGTAGTTTCTTATGAAATGTTATCGATTCTTAAAATCGATTCTTTGCTCATTATCATAGCAAAAGTACAGTCAGAGAAGCGTGGTTGAATGAGCTGTGCATCTTGTGTATAAATCCATTAGGGTTGCCAACTTTTTCAACCCCAAAATGAGGGACGCTTTTTTTTTTTTTTTTTTTGTCTCACTTGGTCATAATTTGAGGTAGCCGCTCAGTCTATGCTGTTGTTTGCCCGATTATTGCCGATGATCATCTTAATTGTAGCGGCCAAAATCGGGGTCGTGATTAGATTTCGATTAATTGCACTGCCCTAATGTCAATAACATGTACACTGCAGTATACAGCGATCTGCATTTCTTTCCGCGTTGCACTTTTTGCATGAACATTCGTCTGGAAAAAGTGGGCATCATACACACAAAAACAGCGTCTGTAACTGAGACAAAAAAAAATCTATATACTTCATATTAAATCACAATATTACTATCAACTGCACACTTAATTAAAATGATTTCTTGTGATACTGGTCTCGACCTGGCACTTTCCATAATAAAGGAATGAAGCGAATGTACCCAAGTACATTTATATTTACATTTACCGCATTTACCAGACGCTCTTATCCAGAGCGACAGTAGTTACAGGGACAGTCCCCCCCTGGAGACACTCAGGGTTAGGTGTCTTGCTCAGGGACACGACGGTAGTAAGCGGGATTTGAACCTGGGTCTTCTGGTTCATAGGCGAGTGTCTAACCCACTAGGCTACTACCACCCAAGCAGATTTATTTACCGAACACACATACATATTTCATATCCGAACATGCGCTCACCGTTCTCTTTCCGTAGGCGAGTAATGAATTTTTTGGGAGGGATGACTCCCACCTTCCTCTTCTGGTTGGCGATGCTGTGAAACAGGTCAGCCAGACAGGTGAGCAGGTTCTCCTTGCGCCGAGGCTGACTCCGGTACGCCAGGATCTTCTCCCTGAAGGGCCGGCAGAAGTAGAGGGCCTGCAGCACCGAGTTGCAGTAGCAGGTGTTGCCAAACTGTTCTCCCCAAAAACAAAGACATCAGCACCATGAGACAAGGAAGAAAGAAACCCCTACAAACTGTTCCCAAAGCAAGCTGTCCGTCGTACTTACGTTGACCAGCCCGAAATAATGCTCATTAACAGGGAACTGTTCAGAGCCAATCTCTTTCTCCAAGGCGGAGGCATTGGCGCCCTGAAATTCAAATTCACAGACATATAAGGACGTGCAAGCATTACGTGAATTACGTGCAAGCATTACGCGGATTGCAGACGAATCCGCCCTTATCGGTCAACCCAGGCCACCCAGATACTGGTTCAGTCCTTAGTAATCTCACGACTGGACTACTGCAACTCCCTTCTAGCTGGTCTACCACTATGTACCATCCGACCTCTACAACTAATACAAAATGCAGCAGCAGGACTGATCTTCAACCTTCCCAAATTCTCCCACACCACCCCTCTACTACGTTCCCTTCACTGGCTCCCAGTAGCTGCACGCATCAGGTTCAAAATACTGATGCTGGCCTACAAAGCCAAACATGGAGTAGCACCATCCTACCTCACAGCCCTTATAACACCTCGCACTGCACCTCGTATACTCCGAGCCTCCAGTACTGCTCGCCTGGTCCCTCCATCTCTGAAGGTAAAAGGAAGACATTCATCTAGACTCTTCTCCGTCTTGGCCCCTCGGTGGTGGAATGAACTTCCCCTCGAGGTCAGAACAGCTCAGTCACTGAGCACCTTCAAACGACAGCTCAAGACCTTCCTCTTTAAAGAATATTTAGATTAAATTGTAATTTTCTTGTTGTCGAACCTTGAGTGAACAGAGTGAATAAAATAGATGTATTCATAGTTGGGGTCCTAGAGAACTGGAATTGATCTCTTCATCGATGGTAACTTGAGCACGTTGTAAGTCGCTCTGGATAAGGGCGTCTGCCAAATGCCATAAATGTAAATGTAAGCCATGACAGACACTCAAAACATGTCACTGAGTGGACTCGAACGTTTGTCTTGACGAATCCTAATGTCACACACCTCACGCGACTTTGTGGTTAAATAATGTGTTACCGCCATCACCACTATGGGGGTGGAAGCAGTCTAGCGGGCCACACACTCTGGCCACGACGTCACCGGTTCGAGCCCCACTTTCGTGCCACCGTGTCCCTGAAGCAAGACACCTAACTGTCCCCTCGCGTCCCTGCAAATAATGACGTCACGTCTCTCCGGATGAAGGGCGTCTGACGAGCGCATTTTGTAAATTGCATTTCGTGCAGGAGCGACGAGCGGCCGGCGTCCGTTCAGCCCCGCACCTGGTCGTGAGCGCGGCGGAGGCGTTTATTTCCATGCCCCGCGGGATCCGGGAGAGGGAGGAGGTGATGAAGGCTCGAACGTAAAAAAAAAAAAAAAAAAAATTAATAATAATAATATCCCCGCTCCGGCTAAATAACCGGGAACTGCGAGCCGCGCGGAAGGAACACGGACTACCGGCCAGCGGCGGCCGAGGGTCCCGACGTCGGTCCGATGCCGAGCGCGGCGCCGCGTGTGTTAAGAGCCGCAAATAAGAGCCGCGAGGTGCGCAGTCGACTTTCGAGTCGCATTTCGGGACGAAATTCGGGCCACGGCGCACGTACGCACGGCGGGGGCGAAGAAAAAAGCGACGATTCGGCAACGGCGAGCCCGGGAAAACGCACCCGACCGCGGGAGGGACCGCGCCGGCTCTAAAACGCGACATAGGCGGCCATCCGAGGGGCGCGGACTCACCATGGTACAAAAAGAGGCAAATTTGGAAACTGTCATTAGGATTTCCATTCGCCCAGCGCCATCTTCCAGCCGACCACGGCGCGGAGGCGTGCAGGACTCCCCCGTGAGGACGGATCGCTCGGTCGGCCGCGGAGTGTAAAAAAACGTGGTCCGGGCGCCGTAACCTACATCGGACAAAAATGATCTCGCAGCCAGCGCCGCACAAATGGCACCATTATTAACGCCGAAAGCGACGGGCCGTGAGCTGAGAAAAACGAACAAGCAAATCCTGCGCCAGCCCTTTTACTTTTGGAACTCTTTTCTATGCTTATGAAGGTCCGAAGACACGCCCTCAGCATGAACAAAATTTATATATATATTTATATATATTTTTTTTCCCAGACTGAAATTCACCCTACATTGTCCAACATTTCACACAATATTTTACGAGCAGCTTGAATGAATATAATTATCAATGCACTCCGTGACTATTCTGGCCGTTTGTTTTTGTTTTTTTTTTTTTTACGTGCAACGCAGTTTTTTTTTTTTATTTAATACCTCAGATTGCAGATACAGTGAACTAATTTACGAAGCGCCGGTTTTCACGGAGAAATAACTTCAAAGCTCTTTACTGCGCCGCGCCGGCCATTTTCAATCAGGCGAGATTTCACGGCGCCTATACTCCGCCTGAGAAAGGGCGCTGCGAGGACCCCGGCGCTCTCTTTCCGCCCGACCCGCCATCTTCCGAGCACACGGGGTGAGAACGTCTCCGCGTGTCGCGCTGGAAACCTTGAAATTCCGACCGAATATATGCGCCCCTCCGAGCCTCCGTGTACTTAAAGCACCCCTCCGACGCTTCCCGCAGCGCTCGGCGGCGTTGCTGTCGGTATGCGGGCCGTACGTCGGGCGGATTGTCGCTGAAGATGTTCGCGCGGCGCTCCATGCGGGCCGAGCGTGAAAAGCGAGCGGCTCGACAATCCGTAAACGACGCCGACAAAAACCTTCAATAGCGCGTTTGTTACCTCATGTACATAGAAGACAAGGTTTATCCGACGCCCGCTACCACGTTCTGTCGGACGATGCACTTGCAGCTACTTTTTTTGTTACGGCTAATGTTGGCGCACCGAGTTCGATTCTTATGGTGTGAAATGTCAGAAATAATTTTTTCCCCCCTCCCGTGTCGTGACTGGCTTTGCTCTTCGCTCTGTTGACAGTAATCTGCCGAAATGACGAACACCAGAGGCAAGAGGAGGGGAACTAGGTACATGTTCGCCCGTCCCTTCCGTAAGCATGGTAAGTATCGCGGGTTTCGCGTCCTTCGGTTTAATTTGCATTCCTGCCACGCTTGATAGCAGATTTAAAAATGTATTTTTTTATTTGCAAAATCGTTTGATTTCCACAGGCCCTGTTCCTCTGTCAACATACATGCGTATCTACAAGAAGGGAGACATCGTTGACATCAAGGTACTTTCATCTTCATGTATTTGGTGGCGTCTCTTTGGAACGCGACTTGATTTCATGGCTGGAATCCTCAGGGCACAGGAACCGTTCAGAAGGGCATGCCGCACAAGTGTTACCATGGCAAGACCGGCCGTGTCTACAATGTCACTCAGCACGCTGTGGGCATCATAGTCAACAAACAGGTCAAGTAAGTACAACTGGGGCATTTGTGTAGTTGGATGGCAGAAATTTTCAGTCACATTCCAGAATAAGGTTTCAGACTTGTGTGTTTTGGGCTTTTGGATGAACCCCATTTTCACTTTGCCATAAGGGCTGCACGATGCCCTCTGTGGTCATTCATTGGGGAAAAGCAACCATCCTTCAGACTCCCCGTCGGACGGCTCGGTGTTTGAACTGGGTTTCTCTGTTAAAGGGCACATTGCAATACACAGCGCGTTCATCTGACTCGTTGCCCCTTTTTAGGGGCAAGATCCTGGCCAAGAGAATCAATGTGCGCATCGAGCACATCAAGCACTCGAAGAGCAGAGACAGCTTCCTGCAGCGTGTCAAGGAGAACGAGAAGAGAAAGATTGAGGCCAAGCAGAATGGCACATGGATTGAGCTGAAGCGCCAGGTATGTAGTGACAGGGTTGCCACCTCTGAAGAGGTTTTAATTAAGAATTTAAGTATTTCTTGGGGTTTGGTAAGAATGTGTACCATTTGTAATTGGAACTACTGACTCCCAGCAATCCTCTATTATAGTCTCAATTTTGCATGACCAGAAACAACATTTTAATTAAGTTAATGACTAGTTCTAAAACTTTTATCTTGTTTATATGATATTAAATTGCTTTATATGTGTGGTTTGTGTGTTACAGCCTGCTGCACCTCGCCCAGCCCACTTTGTCAGCACCAAGAAAAATGAGCCACAGCTCTTGGAGCCCATCCCATACGAATTCATGGCCTAGATTTGCTGATTGAATAAAACTGTTTATACCCACAACATGACTCAAGATTCCTTTTTATTGTGATACAACAGATATGCAATTATGCTTCAGGTAGATGTATTTGCTGTGGATGAGAATACGCTTATAAATGTCTTAATTTTTTATTTTTTTATTGTGGCTTTGTTTTTAAGAGTAAATGTTTCAACCCAGTTTGTCCGTCAATGGGTGCTTGGTGGAACCATTTAAGTATAATATGTGGTCTGCTAAAATGTGTGATAATCTGGAATAAGTTTGACACTATTCAAACATGGAAAAACAGACTTTTCTATTAATATTTTTTTTTTTTTTTTCAGGACTGACTCTTTCAAGGGTTATGGTGGTGGTGACATAATACAGTCCAATCTGTAATTGTTTATTATGATTGTGATGTAAAAGAACACCTGAGAAAAATGAAGCATATTGGTCTCTGCCCTAACATATAAAGTGTCATTGAAAGTAAGGTGCGGTGGTACACTGAGAGTGGATGGGCACGCCCCTCACTAAAAGCTGTCTCCAGTAAAATAAAAAGACAAGTGGAGGGGGTGGGCAGGTTTGGGTAAGTCAAGTAGGAGTAAGCAAACTAGATCAATAGGTAGAAAAATTAATTTATATTGTATGGGGCATGGTTTAGGTTAGTCATTTACTCGGTCGCTTCAAAAGAATTTTGATCACCATGCCAATCATAAAATTAGGCCTTCCTTATTAATTTAGTTCCATTCGTAAATGAGCTGGGTAGTCATTAGCTCTCTATGAATACATCACAACCCCACCCCCCCGCATCAGGTTGTGTGCTGTGTGTCCTTGTGGTTGTAGCTCAGAACGGACGCTAGTGGGCACTGTTGCTCTGTAAACGGCGCTGTGGTTCGGACATGCCAGGCCAATAAATAATATTACCTTCGGTTCTGTGGCACTTTCAGCTCATAATGCTGAGAGTAACGTGCCAAATATAGAAACTACAATTAAAAAAAGTATATTTGTTAAAATATACAAGGAGACACAATTGAATATTGCTGCTTCTTTACTTCTGCTGTAGAAGTAAAGTAACTTGAAAAGACATTTAAAAACACCCCGAGTTAATTATTTTACATTCAATAATGTGTATTTTCACCAATTTAAGTCCCCTAATGGAAGCAGGGCTTGTAATTTAGGGTGTCAATTGGCTGATTGTACGACATGCAAATACTCCCTACTGCCATCGTGAGTGGAATATTAATGGCGGAACGCACCATATTCGCACAAGTTATCTTTACTACATGGAGACAGACAAGTGACTCACAGTTACATAAACCACATTTTCCTGGCCGCACTTGGGGGTCGTTGCTCCACCGTGTTAGGCACGTCAGGCTTGCCGAGCGGCATGGTGTGAGTGTAATGTCCGACAACCCCCCCCCCTCAGCCTACCGTGGCGTGGTGTTTAGTTTAGGGAAGCTGAATGGCTGAGTGGATGCCTGACAAATATGTTATCTCATCCCACCTCAACTCTTTAACCAATATTTGCTTCAATTAGGCACGGCGTGAGATAGAAGGAGCAGCAGGTGTGTGTGTGTGTGTGTGTGTGTGTGAAAAGAAAACATGTAATCTCTTGTTATTTTTAATTACTACCCTGTTAACTAACATGCATGCAGTGATTAGATTGTAATGCAGTTCATGTTAATCGGGGGTTTTCTTCACTGATCATCTCAAAGCTTTTGCCCAAACCCACTATAATCTCAAGGTAAATGTTACAAAAACCTGTCCTGGTATGAAATATATATCATTACATTGCCTCAGATTTTCTATGGCGCAAACACATCGTCATAACATATTCTTTCTGTGAGCAGTTTGTACAGGGGACACAGACACATACACTTTGTCCCTTTTGAGCAGAGGACACGGTCACGTGTGCCAGCCAGCCATGCCATGGTTTAGAGAGTTTAACAGCCCGGATGAATGTGATTAGGCATCGCGAAGGTCAGGATCAATGCAATCAATCAAAAAGGTGACACGCGTGGCCCTGTTAATCGATCACTATGGACACAAAAGAGGAGCACTAATTTTGAACCCAGCGCTGATGGGGCACCGGCCCAGGGACGTCAAAGCTTAACGTCTCCCATCCAGCGCGGCTCAGCGAGTGTCCCCTTCAGCGTCACTCCCTTCATTAAGCGGTCCCTCCGGCGCTCCGGGGAGGCGTTCTCACGCCGAGCAGGCCTCCGCCCGGAGCCCGCCGCGGCGGCGCGAAGCGCTGACTCACGGGAGTTACTGATTGAACGGGGGAGAGAGTAAACACGCCGGGCGAGCGCGGACGGACGGAGCGGGCCCGGGCCGGATAAAAGCCGGGCTGCGGCGCGAGCTCCTCAATCACGGCCGCTTGACACCCGCAGATTGAGGCCGTCAACCCGCGCGGCGGCCATATCGACCGGGCCTGTTACACATTAACCCCCCCCCACCCCCCCGCCGCCAAGGAGCGGAGCAGATAGTGCAAACACTGGACGCGGTGATAGGGAGACAAGGCAGGGTTCTAGTCTGGCTCTCCCCAATCCACCCTGCCTGTCAGACACGGTTTCACTCTCACCGTGACCCCAAAAAAAAAAAAAAAAACCCCGAAGAGGTGAGAAGCGACCGGGAGCAAAGAAATAGAAGCGAGGGCTGATGTCCCACAACAAACACGGAGCCCCCGCCGTATCGCCCGGAGATTGTGTTTGTCTTGTTAGCTTGTTGGCACTTATCGGGGCAGACCATTGCCATACAGATAGGGCGACGGCGGTATCGATCCTGCCCCCGAAACAGGAAGGGCCGAGGCGGCACGGAGACCGGATGAGGAGGCGGGAGGTTGGCAACGAGGCGACAAGGGGTCAGACCAACGAGCCGCTGGAAAGGCAAAAGGGGCTTGGCTCGGGGCTCTCTTTTATCGACTTGTGTTTTCCTTATCGCTTTCCTCCCCTTTCCTCGGGCTGGAGAGAATTTCCCAACTGTGGATGAGCGCTCCGCATCTACAGGCCCGGTTTTGGTGTAACAGAGCGAAGACGGCCTTCTGCCGTGTTTGGGAACATCTTGAGATTAGATATGGTTTACAAGAACACACCAACTCCGTCTTTCCCGTCAACTACACACCGTGTACGTACTTTACGGCACATCCTGGACTCAAGCTTGACCAGATTACGAGACGTCACCCTTTTGCGGTTATTCTTGAAAAATCCCCACAATATTAGATGCTACATCTGCTAGATTTTTTTTTGATTTACCATGGAGTAAGTAAACGTTGCCTTCAATATGTACCGAATCATCAAATGTATTCTTACTTATTAAGACTGTAATGTTATATTTGGACTTTTCCTTGGCAACAATATTGTAATGTAACATCATGAATTGTGATGATCACAAACACCCCGAAGGCAAACTATTTCCCCTATGAAACTTGGATTACACAATGAGAGCATAAATATACACCGGCAAAATCAGATTTACTACGCCAGACATACACATGGCAGACACAACCCCTTCAATTGGAAATACTTTAGTAAACTTGAGACACACAAAACGCCTAGTTAAGAACATTAACAAATTACGTTGACTTCATTGCTTCCCATAAATGAGTGTTTATTTACACTGGACAATTGACTGCGGAAAAGCAATATGAATATAATTTCATATTAATGTAATTTTTGGTAAGGAGTCATTTTCCCCTTCACCATTGGACCTAGTGTCATCTACTGACCATATTTTCGCATCTATTACGAGTAAAATGACTATGATCTGAATGGAGAGCGTGGATGCTGTAAGATATGGAAAGGTGGTATTTATTCGTGCATTGAGCAAGCTGGATCACCTTGGGACAGGCCGTGGAAGAGCATTGGATTCTGGTTAGCAGTAAATCACGCCTATCAGTAAAACGCATAAGCGTTGTTGATAAGCCCTGATTACGGCCGTAAATTCCGTGTGATGGAGACGGATTGTCTCTCCAACTCGCAACAAAAGTCCCCGTGTACAAACATGCCGGAAGGAGCCACCGTGGCTCCAGTCTCTGTCGAAACGGAGTGAAAGATCATGCCTTTACATATCAATACAATATTGATATACTCTCGCCAGCCACATTGTTTAAAAGGTCGTGGGTCACAACCTTGGTGATTGGGGGGGTGATGTGATTCTCATCCGACGCAACACGATCCATCCTGTAATAAGGAACCGGCCGCAGGATGAAAGCCAGCAGCCACTTTCAACCGGCTCGTCCAGATCAAGGTGGAGCTGGTCACATGATAGCAGCTGCACTATATTCTCTAAATCTAAACCCAATACGTGATTTAATACCAGGCTTTACAAATCTCATATATATTTATATACAGTACAGGCCAAAAGTTTGGACACCTTCTCATTCAATGTGTTGTATTTATTTTCATGACCATTTATGTTGGTAGATTCTCACTGAAGGCATCAAAACTATGAATGAACACGTGTGGAGTTCTGTACTTAACCAAAAAAGGTGAAATAACTGAAAGCATGTTTTATATTCTAGTTTCTTTGCTCTGATTACTGCTTTGCACACTCTTGGCATTCTCTCGATGAGCTTCAAGAGGTCGTCACCTGAAATGCTTCTCCAACAGTCTTGAAGGAGTTCCCAGAGGTGTTTAGCACTTGTTGGTCCAGCTCATCCCAAACCATCTGGACTGGGTTCAGGTCCGGTGACTGTGGAGTCCAGGTCTCCACTTTTTGTTAAGTACATAACTCCACATGTGTTCATTCATAGTTCTGATGCCTTCAGTGAGAATCTACCAACATAAATGGTCATGAAAGTAAAGAAAACACGTTGAATGAGAAGGTGTCCTGTACTGTACACACACATAATAACTCTTCATAGGTCATGTCTGATGCGTGTTGGGTGACAGGGGGACCCCCCCACCCACAGGAAGGAGCCAAATCGGAAATGTGGCCACATGGAAGCCGTAGTCAAAAATCGGTGCATTTTGCCGCAGTAAATGTGTTTTTCATTGTTGTACGCTGTTGTTTTTTTTGTTTGTTCCTTCTGAAAGAGGAACGTTGAGAACGTAGTTTTCGGGAGGGTTCCCCGGTGTCCTCTGGCGGTAGTACCTTCCACTACGGATAAAACCAGAACGCAGGCGGCACGTAACTCCTGCTAGACACAAAATACGATTAAAACAAAACACCATAAAACCATGGGAGAGAAGTTGCACGATCCGCGCAAGAACTTTGTTTGCTCTTTCCTGAACTGCAAAGCGTCTTATACCAAAGCGTGGAAGCTGGACGCGCATCTGTGCAAACACACCGGACTGGTGAGTAGCGTTCTGCGCGCGTCCGGCGGCGACTCCGCGTCGCTCAGGTGTCCCTCAGGTGTCCCTCAAGTGTCCCTTCCTCCTGGCGACAGAGGCCGTTCGCCTGCGAGGACTGCGACAGGAGCTTCTGCGCCCGGCGCCAGCTCGCCCGCCACCGGCTGACGCACGGCGGAGAGCGGCCTTGCGTGTGAGACGAGCGTCGGCGTCCCGTCCCCCCTCACCTCGGGTCCCCGGGTCCCTCACGGTTCTCCCCTCTGCCCTCCAGGTGCTCGGCCGCCGCCGGCATGAAGAGCCACGTCGCCCAGGCCCACCAACGCAGCAAGCGTTACAAGGTCGGACCTCCAGGACCAGCCTTTGCACCTCTCGTTTAATAGCCCAGTTGTTGTTTTTAATGGACTTGTACAAAGCTCACAAGTTCATTCCTAGTTCATAATTAGGCGTTTTCAGCTGCAACAAAACACAATAAAATGTCCTGGACGTTTTACATTTTTCTTTCCCCTCCAGTGTGATCATGAGGGTTGTACCAAGGACTTCCACAAACGAGGCCAGCTGAAGGGCCACAAAATCGTGCACGTTCAACTTTTCGATGTACAGTGAGTACGACGTGCTGTGCTGGGCCCTCAGCCGGAGTTGCCAGATACAGCTCCATATCCCCCCAAAAAAGAGTCTGAGGTTTTGTTCTCTCAAGTTTAAGTAATAGATGTTTCAACCACGGTCTTAAATGGCCGACACATGGGTCTCATAAATCAAATGCGGCCTTCTCGCTACAAAACTCTGCCACTGGACTACCAGCGGCTTGCAACACAGCCCAATGGCCATTTTTTTACATCATGCATTCTTCAGCTATGCTGTGTAGTCTTTGCCTTCCCTCAGTTTATAGCCGAGCTCCTTTTCGTTTGGGGCTCCTGGGTAGTGAAATGTGTTCATGTAAGATCTGGGGGCTTCAGCGGCCCAATCTGGCAACGTTTGTTGCTTTTTTTTTTTTTTTTTTTTTTAATCTATTTTATGTGAACTTCTGAAGATGCAGTTTTGAGGGGTGTGGCCGGAGCTTCACTACGTCCAAACTCATGACACACCATCTGAAGGTCCACAAAGGTGACGTCACATGCTCTTCAATATGCACACTTACTGCTGAAGATTTGAGGGGCAGCGGTGGCCTAGCGGTTAAGGAGGCAGCCCCGTAATCAGAAGGTTGCCTCTTCGAATCCCGAGGTGCCACTGAGCAAAGCACTGTCCCCACACACTGCTCCCCAGGCGCCGGTCATGGCTGGGTGGCAAGGGCGATTGGTTACATGCAGAGGACCCATTTCGTTGTCACCGTGTGCTCTGCTGCACTGTTTCACAATGACAATCACTTCATGTTTAAGTTGATATTTATTTATTTCATTTAAAAAAAATTTTTAGGCTACCCTTGTGGAGAAGAGGACTGTTCTTTTCAAGGGAAAACCTGGACCGAATATCAAAGCCACAAGAAGCTGGAGCACAGATGTAAATGTCCTTTTCTTTTAAATTAAATCTGATAATCTAGGCTCTCCTCTCCTCCTCTTTTATTTTATTTATTTATTTATTTTTATAACTACCTCCCCCAGTGAACCTGCAGTGTGACCAGTGTAAAAGGGTGTTCCACAAGGCCTGTTTCTTGCATGCGCACCAGAAGCGCGTTCACTCGGGTGAGCGTTGCGTGTTCAGGTGCACCACGGAAGGATGCCAGCAGAGCTACACGACCCGCTTCAACCTGCAGAATCACGTGCGGTCCTTCCACGAGGGCACGCGGCCCTTCTCCTGCCCACATGCAGGCTGCGGAAAGGCCTTTGCCATGGAGGTAGGTGCATCATTCAACCCTAGAACAGATGGAATAATTTCACCTGGTGTGTTACACAGATGGACGTGTAATGTGGCCGGGGTCAGTCTGCCAAATATGTCGAAACGTGACTGGTCTCACGGGATTGATTTTTAAAAGCAGACTAGTTTAATTAGTGGAACGCTTAAACCTGGGAGTTTGTTCTGACTTTGCTACTGTTTATCCTGAACCTGCAGGAAAGTCTCAAGCGACACTCAGTAGTCCATGACCCGGAGAGGAAGAAAATTGAGGTAAACTGGATGTCTTGGCTCCCTCTATAGCCCCCTCCTCCATCTCATGGAGGTTAGACTTGCCTACCTCCTCAACCCGCAAATGAGGGACTCTTTATATTAGTCAGCAGCTCAGCGCTGATAAATAGCCCCCACGGCACCGCAGTACGTACCAAGGATTCTAAAGAGATTCTAAATATTTAGTTTTATATGCATTATCAGTATCGCCGATACAAGCCTGAGTTTTACTTTGTATAGCACGTCCTTAGTGGAAGTTGCTCCTGTACAGATTCTGCTGCAGTGTTAAAAAAAATCGCGTTCAGCAAGGCAAACTGACTCACTGCATTATGGGATCTGTAGTTTGTGTAACCAGCGCTTCATATTGCCGGCCCATAATAATTGATCTATATAAAGTTATCTTGAGTTTGACACCTTTTTGCAAATTTTTATTTTTGCCATGCTTACATTAGTCTATTATTGGCTGACTAAGCTACGTTTTTGATGCTGTCGTGGAAGGGCCAAATTAAAATCGGCCACAATTCGGGACCGTTTGCAACCCTAGGTGAGGTGTAGCCACCGTCTGTTTTGCAGAGTAAACTCATGCACTGACTTGGTTTTGTCACCTTGACCCAGAAAAAAACCAAACCAAAGCAGGAGCCTTCCGGTAGAGCCAAGGTTTCCGATGCTGCTAAGCTAGCAGTCCGTCTACAGAACTTCAAGTTGAACCCGGAGGCACAAAACGAAGTGTAGCCTTTCAGCTCATCTCAAGACCAGCCCCTTTTACATCCAGTTTTTTTTTTTTTGTTACAACCTGATCACTTTAATAAACCATTTTTTTTCTGCAGTACTTTCAGTGTGTGTTCATTATCTGCTGGAACTGAGGTTCCTTGTGAGGAACCCACTTGGGTGGGTGGGAGCTCTGTGTTTTACAACTTTAATTCCCTTCCTGTGGTAGACCATGAATCCATCATCTAGATGGCCACCAAATTGGGGACAGAATACTTAGTGGTAAGATTAATTTGTTTGGGGGTTAGGATAATAAGTGTTGTGGTAGGACACCTTTACTTCTATTTCCTTACACCATATTGTTGAGGGAAAACCGTGCTGTATGGCTGCTCTAACATCTGCTGTAAACCATGTGTCCACCCCTCACATTTAATATCACAAAGGTGACCTGGGTTTTTATCTTGCTGTGGGTGGGGTGTACATTAGGCAGCAAGTCCAGGAAGCTTTGTCATTAATATTAGTGTTAACGGGGGGGGGCATTGACTAGTGTAAGAAGTCAAGACTAAAACATAACTGGTCCAATGAAGGGAAATCGGGACCGTTTACCCTCACCTAACACACCTGACCTGATCCTTGCTACCACCCAAGCTGTGCAGAGCAGTGAACTATGGCCATGACACATCATGTGGCTGTAGCGAGAAGGAAAGTTGGTGAAGGCATGCTTTGGGCAATGATCTACTTTGTGGCAGGACACACCTCGCTGGAAGCGGTATTCCCCGATGCCACTGTCCCTTTACAGCAGGATAATGTGTTCTGCTAAATGGGAAAACCACGTCTCTACCATCACCAAATCATGGAATTTGTAACCAAGCATACAACAGAAGCCTGAATTTCACCGCTGTGGGAAAGATTTATTAAACAAATATTTTAACACACACATACAGACACACACACACAAATATAAAACCCCCCCAAATACATTGGACCGCTGGTTGTCATGGTAATGGAAAGACCTTAAGGCTGCGCTCATGGGGGTGAGGCCACACGGGCGTGGCAGGGTTACTAAGGCCTGTTTTTTTTTTTTCTTTCCTGGCATCGAGTGAAGCAAATCAAGTTCTGAGACCCACGTTTACAGTAACGGCACATCCGTGGCGACGCATTACAAAAACGGGAGCGTTAAAAACACAGATGTAAGTAGAGTCTGAGGGGCGAGCTACGCCAGGCTGCCAGGCCAAGACACCACTGTGAGCGCCACCCGACTCCGCTGCTCCTTCAACATGGGCACCAGGGCGGAGTGGCTCATGCCAGCAGTCGGCAGCCCGTTTACGGCAATGATCATGTCCCCGCACCTACAGAAAAGCAAGAAGAGGTTCACCATAACTGCGCACGCAGAACGTTTTATGCCTGAACTGAATGGAATAAGTAAAAAGGAATGGAAAAACGTTTTTGAACACTGGTATCTCTTGCAAAAAAAATTACCTTATTTTCGGCTCACATGTACTGTGAGTATTATTCTCCAAAAAAAATACTGCATTTTTGGACAGGGCTGCCTGTGTCGCATGCATGTGCTCCATGTCATCCTAGCAGGACATTATACAGGGTGGGCCTTTTATATGGACACACCTTAATAAAATGGGAATGGTTGGTGATATTAACGTGGCACATTAGTATATGTGAGGGGGCAAACTTTTCAAGATGGGTAGTGACCATAGTGGCCATTTTGGATCCAACTTTTGTTTTTTCAATAGGAAGAGGGTCATGTGACATCAAATTTATTAGTAATTTCAAAAAACAATGGTGTGCTTGGTTTTAACGTAACTTTATTCTTTCATGAGTTATTTACAAGTTTCTGACCACTTATAAAATGTGTTCAATGTCACCAACCATTCCCATTTTATTAAGGTGTATCCATATAAATGGCCCACCCTGTACATTGTGATTACACCAACTTACACATAGACGGGTATATATTTTAAGAGGACATTTAGCATGTCAGGAGTGCTCACGAAAGTGTCATGATCTGTTAATGGCCTTCTCAATATATTAAGGCAGGTCTTCCTGGTCTAAAAAGAGGACATGTCTTGGGAAAACAGGACGTCAGGTCACCCTAGATAATCTATCTGCATGTTTGGTTTGATAGCAGATGAGGTGCTGAGTCGACTAACAGAGATTGTGCTTGGCCCTGTGTACAATGAGTATTAAGATCAAAGAAACAGAGGAGGAAGCAATGAGAAAGGGATCTACAGTGCTATACTTGCATATGATTTAATGAAGCATTAAGGTGAGACAGAGTGTCATTTTTAGCGCCACAAAAACTGGGTCCTTCTGGTCTCTGTTGTTCCAGCACAGTCAAATGGAATCTTAAAATCAGGTAAATTAACTGACAGTTAAACATTTTACCCGCTAAACTACAGTAGCAAAAAAAAGTTAGTGAACCCTTTTGAATTTCATGATTTTCTGCATTCAATTTTATAAAATGTCAAGGGTAATGACAAATGTTTGCCCAAAATTATGATTTTTTTTTCTTTATTTGGTGGCCTAGCGGATAAGGAAGCAGACCCATACTTGGAAAGTTGCGGGTTCAAATCACAAACCGGCCAAAGGTGCCACTGAGCAAGGCAACGTCCCAAAACAGTGCTCCTTGGACACCTTTCATGGCTCCACACTGCTCACTAAGGGTGATGGACTAAATGGAGAGGACACATTTCTTTGTGTCACCGTGTGCTGTGCCTTGTTTCACAATGACAATCACTTCACTTTAACTATTAAGAACAACCACAAAGGAAAAAGTATGAGAACCCTTGAGTTAATAACCTCATAAAAGCTAACTGAAGTAAGGTGTTAGCATAGCTGGAGGCTTGTTAAGAGAATTAGAAGTGTGGCCCAGAGCCACTTTGACATTCAAACCCTTTGAGATTGCTTCAGTTGAATATTTTGTGAGATCACGGCTTGCCAAAAAGAGCTTTCAGATTATCTGTGATCAAGAACTGTTTTTACTGGAAAGGGTTGCATAGTAATTTCAAAGAATTCAGGGTAGTAGTAGCCTAGTGGGTAACACACTCGCCAATGAACCAGAAGGTTCTGTATGTATGTATGAGGGGGCTATGGGTCAGGAAGGAGGTTGGGCTAATACATCAGCATTTTCACAAAAATAGACACTTTGCCGTCTCCAGAAATACGCAGAAAAGAGAAATTGAGTCTGGAACTTGTTTAAGAAAATTGCCATTCTGGGAAATGCTATCTGGATGCAAGGCCAGATCAGATGAAACTTTTCCTGTTTTAGAGCAAAACGTTCTTGTGTAGACAGGGACTAAGACTGAACTATTTGGGAAGAAGATGCAGCACTCAATCTGGCATAAAAAGAGCAGTGCACATCATCATGAAATCGTCAACCCTGTAGTAAGCTGGGTGATTTGGATTTGTTGCATCAGTGACTGGCTGTCTTGCAATCACTGGGGGGAAGATGAATTCCCAATCCCACCCGTTTCCAAATTTCTCCAGGATAACGTCAGAGTGTCTATATGTCAGCTGGAACTCTGTAGACATTGGGTGATGCAACAGGACAATGGCCCAACGCATGGATGGCTTCAGTGGCCCAAAAGAGATGCCATTGAATGAAGAGAACCATGCACCTGGTGTGTCCTAAGAATGTGACTGAGCTGAAGCAGTTCTGCCATAAAAAAATTGGCTAATATTCTTCCTGAAGCTACAGCTACAGGAAGCCGCTGGTTCGGTTTATAACTGCCAAGGGGGGTTCAACCAATTCAACAAGCAATAGGAGTTGTTTATGGTTGTTCTCAATAACAACTTGAAATATCTTTTTTTTTTTGTGAACATTATATTTGTCAATATCCTTCACTTTTTATTACAAATGAATGCAGAAAACCATGACATTCCAAAAGGGTTCAAACACCTTTTCTTGCCATTGTCCTACCACCGTTGGATAAAGGATAACAGAGGCACGTCTGACCACTCACTTCAGTCGTCCATCATAATATGCCGGTGTTCCTAGTACAATGGTCTTGATGAAGAATGCCTGGTTGCCATGGGTTTCCTCATAACCCCCAACGATGCTGAAGCCCCAGCTGCCTGGGTGATTCCTGCGTAGTACAATCTCGTGGCTGCTGTGCAGGTAGCTGGGAGGGATGGAGAGATGGAGAAAAAGATGAACCAGGACAGCAGTCAGGGGACGGGGGAGAGTGGTGGTGTTAGAAAGTCAGTGTTTGATGCTGACCAGTCCCTCATGCTGCTAATCCAGGGAGTGATTGAGCCAGATGCCCCTGTGTTGGTCAACAGCGATGTCAGCATCAGAAGTCAAACATATTTCTGCTGGCGTTAGTTGACATTCCGTAGAACTGAAACAAAAACTGCAGTTTGGAAGGATGGTGCTACCCCATGTCTGTACTTTGAAGGCCAGCCTTAGTGTTTGGATCTGATGTGGGCAGCTACTGGGAGCCAGTGGAGTAAGGTGGTGTAGGAGAAAACCAGCTGTGAGGCTGCATTCTGTATCAGTTGTAGAGGTTGGATGGCCCTCAGAGGTAGACCAGCTAGAAGGTATTTACAGTATTCCAGTCGTGAGAGTACTAGAGACCGAACAAGTATCTGGGTGGCCTGTGTTGATAGACAATGGCGGATCCATCTGATATTGTAGAGATGGATCCTACATGAGCGGGAAAGATTGCTAATGTGAGCTGAGGAAGGAAAGTTGGTTGTCTACAGTTACTCCAAAGTTGTGTGCACTCCAAGGTTGTGTGCAGTTGCAGAAGGAGAGATCTATGAATTGTCCAGGTAGATAGCAAGATCCTGATGTGGTGAAGATTCTACCGGAACCAGTGAAATGTCCGTTAGACATGCATAGATCTTGAAGGAAGCAGAGTTGTGAAGACCCTGAAGATGAGTTGTGTGTCATCAGCATAGCAGTGGTAGGAGAACCCATGTTGTGAACACACACAGACAAACAGAACAGTCTGTCTCTGGGCTCTTTGGGTCAGGAAGTGGGTCAGGATTGTCGGGCTCCTGCGCTTTCTTCCCCATTCAGTCCTCAGTCTTGTCTGATGTTATCATGCGTGTTCTGTTCTTTGTTTGTAAAAAAAAATCTCCCTTTTTGTGTAAAGTCGTGCAAATGATCTCCAATGACGGAATAATCATGGACAGCAGTAGGCAGAGGTACAGTCTAAAAATAGAATTAACGTTGGACCGTCGGCTTAACTCACCTGGGCAAACCAAGCCACATGACCCATGAAGGTGACCAGCTGGCGTCATAGTCGTTGTTGTCATGATGAGGGAGGAAGTCCTCTTCCTGTTCCTGCTCTGCCACCATGCTAACCTCCAGCGCTCTCAGCTGGACTGAAGAGGAGGCAGCGCTGGCCTTCAGTGTCCCCACTGCCTCGCTGTGACTCAGGCACGTCAGGTCCTGCCCGTTGATGCTAAGCAACACGTCACCTGACACACCGACGTGCCACGGTCAAATGCAGGTCACCTTGGACAGCAAATGCTGTATGCATGCAGGTTACAGAGCCAGAGCCTCTCTCACCTCGTTTGATGCGTCCGTCTCGCGCCAGACAGCCATGGGGCTGGACACTGGTTACGAAGATCGGCAGCTCGCCACTCTTGCTGCCTCGGCCTCCTGCCACGGTCATGCCCAGTGACTCCTGTGGCTCCTTCTTCACGGTGATCTGCTTCTCCTTACAGGTGACGCACTGAGAGAGGTCCTGCAACACAACAATGCACACACACCCCCCCACTGTGAGACTGACCACGGCCCCAAACTCCCCCCAGAGACGCACTACTCATCCATATTTACAGGCGCTAAGCGCATAATTAAAAGCACCGTGTAAAGGCTCATTTACAAAAAAAAGGTCAATTTCACAATGTTTCCAACCTTCCAATAACCACAAGCATGGTCATAATAACACCTTTATTAAGAAGTGACATTTGATGTATTCAACAGTGCATCATCTAGCATCTAACCCTTCCTGGAAAACTTCATCAGTTTCTCCCTTGCGATTCTCTTGAGCTCCACAAGCTTTCAGAAAAATGTGCACAAATAAGGATGTGCACATGGTGTCCATCCTAATGGTGCCATGAGAGAACATTGTTCGACACAAAAGGCAGGAGGCAGCAGACTGACCCTGTGAGTGCTGGCCCGCACCGTTTGCAGGCTGGGCACTGGGCTTGGTGCTGCCGTGTGGGGGAGGGGTGTGGCGTTGTCATGGCACCAGCTCTCTCTGACGGCATTCAGGCTCACTGGGATGGGTGTGGTTTGCTTGTTTGACCGGCCAATCAGGAGGTGGACTCTCTCTCCACTCGTCTGGAGGGAGGACAAAGAGCGGGACAGAGACCATATTGGAGAGAATAGTAAAAAAAAAAAAAAAATTCAGAGATCTCAAGCCGTAGACTTCCACATCTCTTTTAGCACCCAACCCTTCAGCCGAGAGAAGTCTCTGGAACGTCACAACTAATTAACCTTGACACCACTTCTCAGGTCTCCCTGGAGACATCTGTCAGGATGTCTGGTGAGAGTCGTATGGAATGGCTACATGATTTAACAGACAACCACTAACAAGCCAATGAAACGTGATGAGTGTGTTTTACAGAGGCACACACACACACACACACACACATACACAGATGCACCAAAACGCACAGTATAAAGTTATGCAGAATCACACAAGCAATCTCATCAAAGCAAAAATGCAATAAGTAAAGTGAAGTGATTGTCACTTGTGATACACAGCAGCACAGCATACGGTGCACACAGTGAAATTTGTCCTCTGCATTTAACCCATCACCCTGAGTGAGCAGTGGGCAGCCATGACAGGCGCCCGGGGAGCAGTGTGTGGGGACGGTACTTTGCTCAGTGGCAACTCGGCAGATCGGGATTCGAACCGGCAACCTTCTGATTACGGGGCCGCTTCCTTAACCGCTAGGCCACCACTGCCCCAATTCCGTCCATATTCTTGCATTTTTTTTTACACAGAACTGATATTTTTGGTTCCTCTACTTTTTCTGAAACAACAGAAGAATTCTAGAATAAGGGTGGGAACGTATGGAATCTTCTCAAACCAGGTTTCCTGCGCGTACCTGTATGATCTGCGCGGCTTGTTCTGGTGTCCCGTTCCTCAGGTCATGTTCGTTCACTGCCAGCACGCGGTCGTTGCTACACAGTCGCCCGTCCTTGGCTGCCAGACCGCCCTCCAACAGGTCCAGGACAAACACTCCCGCCTCATCGGTGCGGCGCACCAGCTTGATGCCCAGCTGCTCACTGGAGTTGCGCTTCAGCAGGGTGATGCGCAGGCTGTTGGGGCTACCCTCCGGCGTGGCGGGGCCGGGCGGCCGGGCAGCGCAGCGGCGCTCTCTCAGCACTGTCAGCTGCAGGGTGGCGCAGGGGCGTGCGAGGGTTGCCCGGGCAACGTTATGGGGGACATTACTGATGTCCACATTGTTCACCTGGAGCAGTCAGAAAAGTAACAGAACAAGGAACGATAACAGACAAGACTGCTGTGGGATGTCCAGAAATATCAATTAATACTACAAAAAGGGAAGTTTGTGAACAAACTACATGTTGGCTGATCAATCCGCTTGATGAAAGAAGATTAATATTAAATTTAAGATTAAAAGTAGGTAAATGTGTTAATTTGTTTCTAAAATGCATTGCATTGAGAGGAGAGAAGGTGTGAGGAACGCTTATTTTAATTGTTAAAGGTCCCCTATTATGAATATTTCACTTTGTGAGATTATTTAACATTAATATCCCCTCCCCTAGGCTGGTTACGGTCCTGCAGTGGCTAAAAATGGTGAAATGTATAAAGCGTGCTTTGGCCATTTTGCTTCGCCATTCAGAGAGTGGCAGCTCAGCACGAGATCACTTGGTGAGGTCATTTCCTCACATGGATTATACTACCACCGCTATGCTGACGACACACAACTCCTCTTCTCCTTTCCTCCCTCTGATCTTCATGCTGCTTCCAAAATCTCTGCATGTCTAACAGACATCTCGCCTTGGATGACAGCCCATCACCTCCAACTCAATCCCACCAAAACTGAACTAATATTCATTCCAGCAGATTCACCACACCAGGATCTTGCTATTTACCTAGACAACTCGCAGCTCTCTCCTTCTGCAACAGCCCGCAACCTTGGCGTAACAATAGACAACCAACTCTCCTTCTCAACTCACATCAGCAATCTTTCCCGCTCATGTAGATTCCTTCTCTACAATATCAGACAAATCCGCCCTTATCTGTCAACCCAGGCCACCCAACTACTGGTCCAGTCCTTAGTAATCTCACGACTGGACTACTGCAACTCCCTTCTAGCGAGTCTACCACTATGCACCATCCGACCTCTTCAACTCATACAAAATGCAGCAGCACGACTGATCTTCAACCTTCCCAAATTCTCCCACACCGCCCCTCTGCTACGTTCCCTCCACTGGCTCCCAGTAGCTGCACGCATCAGGTTCAAAATACTGATGCTGGCCTACAAAGCCAAACATGCAGCAGCACCATCCTACCTCACAGACCTTATTACACCTCGCACTGCACCTCGTATACTCCGAGCCTCCAGTACTGCTCGCCTGGTCCCTCCATCTCTGAAGGTAAAAGGAAGACGCTCATCTAGACTCTTCTCCGTCTTGGCCCCTCGGTGATGGAATGAACTTCCCCTCGAGGTCAGAACAGCTCAGTCACTGAGCACCTTCAAACGACAGCTCAAGACCTTCCTCTTTAAAGAATATTTAGATTAAATTGTAATTTTCTTGTTGTCGAACTTTGTGTACAGAATCTACAACAGAGTGAATTAAATAGATGTTTTCATAGTTGGGGTCCTAGTGAACCGGAATTGATCTCTTCATCGATGGTAACTTGAAAGCACGTTGTAAGTCGCTCTGGATAAGGGTGTCTGCCAAATGCCATAAATGTAAATGTAAAATGTAAAGCTCAGGCGGTTAGATCTGGAATTTCTCCCCTTATGTCATCATAAGGGGAAAGGTTACCTCCCCTTTCTCAAGCCTTGTCTGCCCAGAGAATGTCTCCTCTAAAAAAGTAACTCCACCAGCCGTCATGGCATGAAAACGTGTGAAGCATTGCAGTTGCTTGGTGACTGAATGTAAAAATGAGCACAAATCAATATTTTTAGTTCCATTACGTGGGCCTCTGAAGAACCAGTGTGGTGTTCCGCAAATGCCTGCTAACATCTATAGGCTGCTCTCCTCCTCATTATGCCTCTACCCTCCTCATTTGTTTTTAAAGCAACACACACCGGAACGGCGAATCCTGGGGAAATCTAATTGTGTGACTGGCTAAAAGTGGCAGTAATTCTGCACCACGGCTGAATTTGGAAAGAGAATTTTTTTGCCTGAGCTGTGCTAGGTGCTGGGTTCACTGAATACTACAGGCCTGGTGGACTGTAGACTGAATTTACAAAAAAGAACGTTATTAACCATGTTTCTATATACAGGGCGGGCCATTTATATGGATACACCTTAATAAAATGGCAATGGTTGGTGATATTGAACACATTTTATAAGTGGTCACAAACTTGTAAATAACTCATGAAAGAATAAAGTTACATTAAAAAACAAAGCACACTATGTTTTTTTCTTGTGAAATTACCAATAAATTTGATGTGTCACATGACCCTCTTCCTATTGAAAAAACAAAAGTTGGATCCAATGGCCGACTTCAAAATGGCCACTATGGTCACCACCCATCCTGAAAAGTTTGCCCCCTCACATATACTAATGTGCCACAAACAGGACGTTAATATCACCAACCATCCCCATTTTATTAAGGTGTATCCATATAAATGGCCCACCCTGTAGTTCTAACCAGTTAATATTTCGATGACAGGCTTTGGAAAACATTGGAATGGAACAGAAAATGACTACATCAGTGCCACCGCTGTGTCAGAAAATGTCTCCTCAATAATATTTGGTCAGAAAGAGACCTTTGATGTACCACTGAACCTAAAGATGCAGACATGGGATGTCGGAAATGTGTCATAAGATTGCCATCTTCTTTTGTTCTGTAGTGCTTTACCTGTAATATCTGGTCCCCAGCGAGCAGTCTCCCATCCCGGGCGATGACCCCATCACGATAAACCTCCTGTATCACCACATTGATCAGCGGGGTCTCATTACCCCCAACAATGCTGATGCCCAGCTCCACGTAGGGGTTGCTGCGATGGACCTCGATGGTAGTGATCTCCCCTTCAGGAAGGGAGGGCAACTTCACACACCCTGAAGGGAAGAGACAGAAATAACAATTGCAGAAGCTGCAGACCTCAGGCCAGATAGACAAAACTCAGCACCTTGGCTCACATTTTTAGACATGAAGCAAAGCTCTTTTTATCCGCTGTAAGCTGCCTGAGGAATAGAGTGGATATTATTAGACAGCCAGCTAACACCACATTTCCTCTGAAGCCGAAATACTGATCGATACGGGAGTACAATATCCTGATGACAACGGGTCTGACTTCCATCTAACATTCACAACTGGGTCGGGTATTAAATCTTGCACTCTTGCTTATTTTTTTTTAGCAGTCTGGTGTTGTTATATGTGCAATCTGGACTCCTATTATAAGTGGGTGGTGTCTGGTGTCATTGTGAGGCTCCACCTTCTTCTGCTGAAAGGGGTGGAGACTCAGCACAGTCCCACCCAGAGGAGACGGAGCTGCCGGTGCGCAGGAGATGAATGCAGGGGTTGCTGAGGGGCCGCTTTACCCGGGGAGGAGCACATTCCAGTCCAACGACACCTACAGGAAAAGTAGCCACACCCCTTCAGCTTCAATAACACACCGACTGTTGACATGTGCACACACACACACACACACACACACACACACACATATATATATATATATATATATATTTTTTTTTTAATATACAAGTTTATCCAGGCCAATAACTCACTGTCTTCTTCTGTGCTCTCTTCAAAGGCAGGGTTATCGACACCGGGCTCATCGGTCCACATGGGTACTGTGCTGCTGCAGGCGTTGGAGCCAGCGGTGGGTGACGGCGTGGCATCCCTCAGGACAGTCTGAGTTGATTGGGGTGGGTCGGTCACCATGGCCCTCTCCTCCCCTTCCCCACAGTCCTGCCGGGGGGCTTCAAGGGCAGCTCTCTGGCTCTGTGTTCCTGGACACCTGCATGGGAACAAAGACATTATGTACACTCACCGGCCATTTTTTTTTTTTTTTTGTGGGGTCGGGGGGGTTAGGAACCATTGCTGACTACTTGCTTTTTGTATTCTTACCTGCAGTCACCAGCTGTACCCACTATCAGCTGCGACCATATTACAAATACATTCAAGATATTAAACAATCATCATACATTACATCAGCAGTCAAATTTTTGGACATTTATGGACCTTCTCAAAACTATGGCATAACACACGTGAGACAAAATAACAAGCAAACAACAAAATGCTTCAAAGTAGCACATCTTGCTTTTTCTCAACCACCTTAAGTTAGAAAATGAGGATGGTTAAATATCCTTCAAAAGGGCACTTTTCATTCACGCAAGTTAATGATCGTTTCAAGAAACATGATGATGCTTAATTATGTTGATGACAATGTACATGAAGAGGTGTTTCATGAGAATGTGATTCATGATACATGTCCCCTTAACTAGATTCTTCAAAACAGCCTCTGCCATAGTCTCCATTGCCTCCATAAAGTAGGTGTAACTGGCGGTGTCCCAGACCAACTTACAATCACTAGTTACATCAACAGATCTTGTGTCTTGTTCAGGGACACAATGGCAGCATGTGAGGTTCAAACCTGCAACTTTATCCGATTCACAGGCAAGTTTGAGACCCACTAGGCTACTCTACTACCATCTTACACCCTGTATTCACAAACTGAAGGGCTCTGAGAGCTACTGGTGGTACAATACAGTGAATTTTTATGTGCAGAGGTAACCGAGAAAATAGCACATGAATAGCATGGTTTTCAACAGTGTGTATTTCCTCATCTTGTTGGTGGGATCTTGGTGGTAGTGGCCTAGTGGGTAACACACTCGCCTATGAACCAGAAGACCCAGTCCAAACCCCACCAATCCCCACCATCGTGTCCCTGAGCAAGACGCTTAACCCTGAGTGTCTCCAGTGGGGGACTGTCCCTGTCACTACTGATTGTAAGTCGCTCTGGATAAATGCTGTAAATGGAAAATCTTAACTCCAAATTACAGAACCAAAATCCAAAGAGGGGCATTTCTCTTCTCAAACAAAAAGTAGATCAATTCTATGGCCTCTGCTATGAGGCTCCTGCAGATAAATGGATTTAAGGATCTCTACTGCTTAGTAGCACCTGATTCTGCCGGTCATCCAATTAATAGCTTCAATTAAGAGCCCAATGGGATTAAAGCATGCTAAACATGCGGACTGCTGTGGATGTCTCTGGGTTCTCCCAAGCCAGACCTCGGCCACTGCAAATATCAGTGCTTCCTCGTGGCTCTGCATCTCAAAGCTGGCAGCCGGTCATTGAAGCTGTCACATAAGGGCAGGCTCAGTTTATCTGCGGCCCTGGTACTCGACAGTGCCAGCATGGTAAGAATAGACGAGGCTAGACAGTGGCCTTTAGAAGTCATGTTGTCATCATAGGTGATCCAACCGAACAATGAGTTACACCAAAGCAATACACCGTCTGTGTTTAACCTAATTAAACACAGAGTTCAAACTGAGGTACTTTCCTCACAAAGCTCCATCAAACCAACCAGTAATCTGGAAATCACTCACCATAGGCCTGGGTTTCCTTTGGCAGTCTCACAGAAGAAATGATTGAACAGGTTTCTGGAGTTAAAGTTTCCCAGCATGGCTGAAGGGGAATATGCCGAGCTGCCACCGGTTTGCACATGACGCTGGACCCAGAGCAACTAATCTCCCATCACATGACTAAGGGGCAATAATCCCCTGATGGGATGTCAGATCTGCTCTCCTTTTGCCAGTGGTGGTACAGAGAGCGAGCGATGGGTCTCATCGATCAAGGGAAGGGACAGATGTCCACAACGATCTCAGAGCTGAGAAGCTTCCTTCGTCGGATCTCTTGACCCACAGCTAGTGCTTAAGCACATACAGGTCCACATTAAAAATACCAACAAATTACAGCCTTTTAATCCATTGTAAATCTATTTTTGATTGATCACAGGCAATAGTTTGAGATGCTCAGCCATAATCCTACAAAAATATAAATAACTTTTACCTATTATTAATTTAGCATATATGAAGGTTTACCTTATTATATAATTTTTCATTTACTACTTCTTATCTATCCAGATGAAATTTGTTCCCTGTTTATAACCCACAAAAAAAACCTGTCCTACAAATCAACCAGACATAATAAGAGAGCAACATGAGATAAATGTAAATGGACAGATGGGTGACAAATAAAAGACAATAACATCTCCAGTCTCCACTCGACTGAATATGTGAAGGTTTCGTTAATTTTTTTATGAGATTTGATGGTGGTTGAGATTCACTTCGAGGGGTTGAAAAGTCTATTCAAAACCTCAAATGTGTGTTGAGTTGTTTTGAGATCTGGTGACTGAAGGTCATGTATAATATAATTTACAGAGATGCTTTTAGAGATTTTTAGAGATGCTTGAGTCCTGTGAATGGGGGGAGGGGGTCAAACTCCTGGAAGCCAGTACTCCCATCATGATAGGACCCCTTTATTAGTTTTATTCCTTTAACTTGTCACCTATCTGTAAGTTCTGTATGAAGGGCTGTATTAGTGTGTGTCCTATATGTACCTGTGCTTGAGATGAGCTTCCAGGTCACAGCGGGGCATGCTGAGCTCACACAAGGGTGCCAGCGGGCACGAAACAGACAGCTTGTCCAACAGTTTGTGGACGAGGATGCTGGAGCGCCGACACACCTGCAGTTGCAGCCTCGCTCGGTCCAGCGGGCAGAAGTCCTTTTCCTGCAGGAAGCTCTGCAGGCAGCGGGCACAGAAGGTGTGTCCACAGGGCGTGTCCAGCGGCTGCACCAGCGGCTGCAGGCAGATGTGGCAGACCAGGTCGTCGTCCACCTCCAGCCGGTAGTTGTAGAGGTGGTTCTCCCAGGCCCGGTGGATCTGCCCACATTCTGGGCACAGCGCATCCAGGACCGCCTGGCTCACTGCCACCGGGTCCACGCCCTCGCCCAGGCTACCCATCGCTTAGCAGAACTGAGCCTTCTCCGGCACTACTACTAGTCTCCTAGGTGATGGGGTCGTACACCACCATCTGCGTCAGCGGGTATGGGAGTCACGCGGCATCCGGAGTCCAGACAGTACCCATGGGAGCCATCCCTCCAGATATCTGGGGAGGGAAAGAACACATGCTTTTACTTTTCAGAAACTTTGCCGTGTGTGTGTGTGTGTGTGTGTGTGTGTGTGCGTGTGTGTGTGGTTCTGCACAGCTGCAGTGAGGGGCAGCTCTCCTTCACTAATCTGACAGTGTAATCTCCCTCTCTCTCGCCTGTTGCAATCTTCCAATCCAACCAGGAGGGAATTATCTGGGATTGAAGCAATGAGCGGCATGCTAAGTGGTGTGTGTGTGTGTGTGTGCATTAGGGAGAAAGAGTTGCAAGTGAGAAAACTGCATAAGGCTGCCTTAATTAATAATGAATAACCATCAGTACCACATGAACACACTTTAAATATAAACCGCCAGGGACAAGCCTATAGATAGTTTATTAGAGCACCACAGTGTCCAGTGTCCAGATGAACCCGCACATGCCTTTAAGAGGCGCAGACAGGGCAAGAGCACATGGTTGCCAACTCTCACGCATCTCTTGCTCGCACAATAATTCTCGCATAATTCTCGCGTAATAAGTGTATTGCCATTATGATTTTTTATTTACTCCAATCACTCGCGTATGTTTTTGATCGCTAGAATAGACCAGAGAGTATTGTTTCTGAGGGAAAGGAAAGAAGCTCTCCGACTGTACCTGGGCTCTTAATAGACTTATCAGCACACTTTTATCTGATTATTGATTAATGCTGTAAACCTTTGCATCCATTACATCAGATGTGTGTAAAAGGATGAGAAAAGTTCAGAGCTATGTTGCCAGATTTTGAGGTGTTCATGTTTTGCAGTTTGGCACCTAAATTATTTCTGCTAATTTGGCACAAACCTCCAGAATGAATCAACTCTGGACTTTGAGAAGAAACCTTTCCATTCCATTAGTCCAATAAATCCAAATGAAATTATTTCAGTGAATCAAGGTAAGAAAAGTTACATGCAAATACGTGTGCCTGTATGCATGTTGCACACAACAAAATGTGTCCTCTGCTTTTAACCATCAGCAGCCATGACAGGCACCCTGTGCCTGTGTGGAGACGGTGCTTTGCTCAGTGGCACCTCGGTGGTTCGGGATTCGAACAGATTACGGGTCCTCTTCTTCACCCGCTAGGCCACCACTGACCCACATGTGTATGGAGACAGGATGTTGCCAACTGGACAAAGTTGGCAACCACGCAGGCACAGTTCAGCTGCCAGCCTCAATTCAAATGCTGCTACCAGGGTTCACGGTGCGAAGCCATCCGTGATTCTGGACTTGCAATTTCTTTGAACATCCCCTGAACTGCCAGAAGCGCCACCTCCGACCTCCAATCACCACCTTCTGCCATGTCTGTGACAACGTGCTGGCTTCTCTCTGAAAGCCCGCTTCTGTCACCGTGACTACCTGCTTCTGTGTCCGTGTCTTGCAGCTGTAGATGAATAATTCATGTGAACACAAGGCTCCTCTGTTCCCCTAACAAAGCACTGTCATCATGTCATCACACACACACACACACACACACCGCTGTCTTTCTCTCACATGCACACATCACCACGCTGCATCAACATGCAACATGCACACACATGCATACAAACTAACTCCTCTAGCTACACATCCATCTCCAAAACCACCTCAAGTCAATAGGGGGGGAAATTGCATTACATAAGGCTCTGGCATTTGAATAGCTTTTGGGAACTGCGGAGGAGAATCTGTTGCAGCACTTGTAATCTTTTTTTGTAAAGTGTGTGGAGATGAGTGTGTGTGGGGGAGCCGTGGCACGGACCGCTTCAAGGCCACTGTATTATTCCACGTCTTCGTCTCTCTCTCTCTCTCTCTCTCTCTCTCTCTATTCTTTTCTTCTCGATAAGATCTCGCCTGTTCGACTTTACGCGTGTGTACAGACAACCGCGCCGTGAAATGCGCCCACGGCACTCTTTATTCCGCTGCAGAATGCGCATGTACCGGGAGTCGTTTATCCTTTACGAAAATGTCCGGTTTTAAAATCAAACCCAACACAAATGATTTTTTCTTCTTTAAAGGCACCGACCTCATAATAAAATCCCTTCATCCACAACTCTACTCGGACCGCTCAAACGTCGCGGCAACTAATATTACGAACATGGAAGTAACCTACCTGCACATCGCCATTTCTCATCCACAAAAGGTAAACGCAGCCAGCCTACAGGCGGCGGATGGACCACAAGGCGTCACCTACTCCCAAATATGACAGGGATGTAGGCAGACCCCCCCTTATTATTAAGGCTTGGCGGAGCCGCAAGGTAAATATCGCCGACTGTCATTTTGTTTTCGAGCCAGAAGGCTGCAGGAGCGGCGGCACACGTATTGCATTTAGAACAAAATGCGATCGTGAAATGTAAACGCCCTTCTTATAATAATGATGGGGGTGGGGGTGGGATAATAGATGCGATCGTGTTACCTGTCTCCCGCTCCTCCGCGGAGAGCTGAACTCCGGCCCCGAGAAGGGGGGACAATTGCAAATCTCGATCGCATTCACCGCAGCCCGCCTCCCTCCCGAGCCGCAGCCGCACGCCGAGCCAGTCCCCCCCCCCCGTATAATCCCGGGAGCAGCTCCGCCCCTCCCGTCCCTGCGCTGGAGGACGGCTGGGCGGGACCTCGGGCTGTCAATCTGCGGGCGTCTGGCCCGGCGCCGCCCGGTTTAAAGTGCGAGGGCTCCGGGCCGTCGTGGCTTTTAATTAGATTCACACGTGTGTCATTCGCACATACGCCCGAAGCCGTCCTCGACGTGACATTCTTTCAGACTCTGAAAGTTTCAAGTGAAACGTTTGTTTTTGTAATATGTATTCATGTTTTATATCAGGCAAATTATTGGTCGACTACTCCCGGGCCCTGAATTGGTCCTGACATCGTAAAAAAAAAAAAAAACACAAGCGGCACAGTAGAGAAGCGTTGTTGTGTTTTGTTTTTTTTACATACAAAGTAGCGATTATTGCGCTAATAAATTAGTTTTTAAACATGGGTGAAGATGACGAGCTGGAGAGGTATGTTTTCTAAAGACTAGATGGGGAAATCGGCCGGAGGTGCTTTGGAAACTGTGGTTTGCAGTTCAGTAGGTAGCCTCTCTGCTAACCACGGCTACGTTCGCGTAGTGAAAACAGTCAGGTGTTGACAGTTCTCTTTGGACAGCCGCCTCACACTTTATTTTTGGAGGTCGTCCTTTTAGGGGTGTACTTAATTAGGGAAGAATACTCGGCTGGACGTTGAATACATTGCCAAAATATATTCAACAAAATATTCCATACATAAAAGTAATTAAGTATTAAGAATACTTTAAGAACATACTTCTGAAAGTGAAGTGATTGTCATTGTGAAACACTGCAGCACAGCACACAGTGACACAAGAAAATGTGTCCTCTGCTTTTAACCATGTGAGCCGTGGGCAGCCATGACTGGTGCCTGGGGAGCAGTGTGTGGGGACAGTGCTTTGCCCAGTGGCACCTTGGCAGATAGGGATTCGAACCGGCAACCTTCTGATTACATGGCTGCTTTCTTATGTGCTAGGCCACCTCTGCCCCACAAAGATGAGTGCCCAACGTGGGGCTCAAACCCACGACCCTGAGATTAAGAGTCTCATGTTCTACCAACTGAGCTAGCCGGGCACTGGGTGATAAATTATTTGCACGTCAACATGATTTCTTATTTATTTTATTTTCATAGACATTTCATAGGGTTGCGCGGGGTAGATTGCGCTGTGATTAATATGTTGGTATTAGATCAGATACAATTTTAGTATCCATTTTTGTCAAGTCATTTACTTTTTGTGTATAGATAAAGTCAGAAAGGAACTGTGTAAAGGAAATTAAGAGAATGTGTGTCGTTTTACATATATTACAAAGGTATTGCATTATAATGTAATGAATTGTGGCATTATGCCAGTTAACATGACTTTTGCATTCAGGATTATTTCGGCGGGTGACTCTTGACACGCTTGAGACACCACTTAGCATGGCCTCACCTAATACTTTATCACTTTAAAAGTGATATCTAAGTGGTATCACAGCCTTAGAGGACTGCTGGATTCAGGTGTTGCTACACAGAAAAGTAAAAAAAGTGACAAAATATGTTTTGGTTATATTCATTCAAATTTGGCTAAATGGTTAATAACACTTTTTTCAGAACACAAATTTATTTTTTGCTGATTTACCTTGACTTAATTAAAGTGATGCTGTCTCTAACACATGCTTGTTTATAACATTGTTTTATTCCTTTTTTTGTACAGTACTGTGAAATTAAGTTAACAGCCACCCAGTATTTAAAAGTGATTCTTTCCACATTACAGACGTGCAGTGGAGGAACTCCTGCGTGAAACCAGCCGAGCAAGAGCGCGTGCAGAAACAATGGGCCCTGCTGGGTGGTTAGTCTGTTTTTCCACAGTCATTGGATGATCATGTTCTGATGTATTTTGCATCTCTTTCCACTATAACTACATAATTAGCTGATTATTACAGTTGTAGATGTAGTGGAATGGGGTAGGAATCCTTTCGAGAGACCTCCCTATATCAGCTATCTGCAAAATATGTGTTCTTATAGGATGAAGTGCCCATTAAAAAGCACCAACAAGCGTTTTCTCCTCAACACCCTTCGCTCCGCTGCATCGCAGCGGCCGTCTGGCGGCCCCGCAGCCTCACCAGGATCCACGAGAAGGAGGAGAGATGAAGATTCCAAGGGAGAGATGGCTGGAAGATGGCGAGAAAAAGAACAGACTCACAAAAGAGGCTCCCACAGAGATCGCTCTCCGGTCAGACGCCACACCTCCGAGGACTCGTCGTCATCCAGAAAACGTGCATCTTCCCGATCCAGCCCATCACGTAGGTCCTGTTCACAATCACCAGAAAATGGCAGTGAGAGAAAAGGGCATTACTGATGTATGTTCATTTGTATTTTCATCCTAAATATTGTATACAGTGTGTTTTATGGTCATGTTGAGTCTGTGTGTGTTTGTGCCCATTTCATGAGCACTCTTTGTGATTTAGTGGCTTTATCACCAATAATTTATCGGCTAAAATGTCTTAAAAACTCCAGTTTACTTTCTCCTGCTGACTCTTATTGTAATACATTGCAATGCCCAATAGGTAGTGCTAATATACTGCCTGTTTACCTGGGGTTGGGCTGAATGACTTTGTCTCCGGTGCATAGTCACCCTACTCATAATCCCCACACCCCTTCAGTTCTGAAATGCCCCGAAAAGTCTAGATGAGTGACCTCGACCGCCTAAAGCAGATCACAAGCATCGGGGTCGAGCAAAAATGAACACTTCACTACCTCCAGTGCACAGTCACACGTTGATTTGTGTTTTGTGAGCAGGATTTTAGACACCTGATTTATGGATACCTGACCAGTATTATCTTGACACAAGGCTGTCGGCTGCCGGTTGTTCCTGTACAGCATGCCGTATGATCAATGGCGCAGTCATTTCTCCCGGAAAATAAATTCTGTTTCTTATTAAAATGTCATTAGCATTCCTTTGTCGTTACTCGCTGTTAGACATGTTTGCTCAGGCCTTGGCTGTCGCCACTGGGTAAGCTTCTTTTATCGTGTCGCTCCTCGGCGCTGATATCCTATTTATGGCTGCTCAATCAAATAGGCTTTTGTCAATCAAAAACAGGGAAGGTGTCGTCTTCCCTGTTTTTCACCGTTTACTGCACCCAACATGGTTCTACTTGTATTGCAAAGCAACACGCGACTATATGACATATTGAGATATTTCCTTTGCTGGTAGATTGTCGCTTAGATGGCCTACCAGTGTTGATGTATTTATTGGAGTTTAAGTTGCACATTACAGCCCGTGTGAAACAAGCTGCCTTTTCGAAAGCAGGGAAAGCCAGCATATGTCCGGTGTCACAATCACAGAATAGCAAGGCCTGTTAACGGGCCCGGTTCGACGTGACGTACGGCTCCCGTAGGGGCAGTGGTGGCCTAGCGGTTAAGGAAGCGGCTCCGTAATCCGAAGGTTGCCGGTTCGAATCCCGATCCGCCAAGGTGCCACTGAGGTGCCACTGAGCAAAGCACCGTCCCCACACACTGCTCCCCGGGCGCCTGTCATGGCTGCCCACTGCTCACTCAGGGTGATGGGTTAAATGCAGAGGACTGCATTTCACTGTGTGCACTGTGTGCTGTATCACATGTGACAATCACTTCACTTTCCCAAAGGGTCTAATTGCGCCGAAACGCTCCAAATGGCATTGTGGAGTTTACATTTACAGCATTTATCCAGAGCGACTTAGAATCAGTAGTTACAGGGACAGTCCCCCCCTGGAGACACTCAGGGTCAAGCGTCCTGCTCAGGGACACGATGGTAGTAAGTGGGGATTTGAACCTGGGCCTTCTGGTTCACAGGCGAGTGTGTTACCGCTAGGCTAACTGGTTTATTGCAGCCAGCATTGTCTCCAAATAAACCCCCTTAATTGCAATGCGCGTCTCCACGTCTCGGCGCCTTATGTCGCACGACACTTAGGCCCGCCGATTCACGCTTCATAAAGCCCCTTCTATTCGAAGGATCGAGAGCTAACAGTTTCCTTCCGGTCCGAACGAAACGCATATATAAACACCATTAAGCGGGCCGGAATGGGTTTGCACGACCTTTACGATGTTGGGCGAGAGGCCCATTAGCATATTGCAGAAAGCGGCGTTATGACTTCTGAAGAGGTCCGGACAAACACGGGGCCGGGACGGCGCGGGGTGTCCCGCGTGTTTTACCGGCATTTTGCACGGTGGACCGACGCCTCGTATAATTGCCATTAAGGAACGGAAAGTAACGGAAACAGATGTCCGGGACATCGGCGCGGCCCCGCCCACAAGCCCGCGTCCTTAATAAAGCCATATTCCCAGAAAGTCTTCTTTTGCGTGTAAAATACAAACTTGTAAAAAAAAGCTTTCACGTTTTGCTGTGCAGCCGCTATGCTTCTTATTTACTTATTAAAAAAAAAAAAAAAACATTTTTAAGAAATTGCTTTTTTGCTGACCGGGCCCAGCTATTAAATTGTGCAAATATAATTATTGCGTGGAACTGATTCCAAAAGTCTAAAAACACATTTATGCATTGTTAAAAAGACAGACAGATGGACTTCTTTTTTTTTTTTTATCATAACAGCGTGCACCTATAATTGAGTTCTGTTCCACACTTCACGGTAATTGGTTTACGCCGAACCTTTCACTTTACTTAACCGCGACGGGGATTGTTTAATGGCGCGCTTAATGGCCGGCGTGAAAGTGAGGAGGTGGCGTGTGCGTGGGTCTGGTGGATGTCCAACAACACGTCGGGTTAAATGGAGTTAAATGGGGCATTTAATCGGCGCGGCTACGCGCGGGTTCGTATTTGCTCGAGATGGAATCCAACGTGATAATCCAGCGCTGTGGATGCATTTTTTTTTTCATTTACGTTTTATTTTATTCCTATTTGCATTGTATTTTACTGTATTCTTCTGATCTATTTCTGCCTGTCCTTTCATGCCTGTACAGCACTTTGGTGCAGTGGAACTGCGGTTAAAGAGCTTCAGAAATAAAGTTGACTTGACTTGACTTGACATTATTAAATAAATGTCGCTCTACGCCTTTTTAAAACGACACGCGGTATCGATCTTCACGTTCAATTATTGCCGAGACAGCGGCGACGCAGCCAGACCAATGGGCGGCGGCGGCTGGGTCACGTGGCGACGGGGACACACCTGTCAGGCCCTATAGCGGCGCCAGGCGCAGGTAGGGCCGAGGGTGACAGCCACAACCCGGACACAGGCACACGTGCACCTGCGTGGTCGGGCCACCATGAATCGGGACGACCACTTCTACCCCCCCGCGCCGCTCTACCAGCGACCCCCGGCCGAGGAGTACCGCCACAGCCCCCCGCCCTGCCTCTACATGGCCCGCCACGGCCAGCAGGCGTACGCCCCGGCCGCGGACGCCCTGGAGCGGCCGGGACCGGCCGACGTCGCCGCCGCCTACGGCGCGCCGTTCCGCGAGGACCACCTCCCGGCCCAGCTGGCGGGGGGCTTCGGGGAGCCCGCGGACCCGTGCGCGGAGCGGGCCCGGTACCAGCTGCCCTTCCCGTGGATGAAGTCGACCAAGTCCCACGCACACGCCTGGAAGGGCCAGTGGACAGGTGACCTTCTCTCTCCCTCCAGGATTTTATTCCTTTACTGCCGTTAAGGCCAAATTGGACAAGTGCAGGAACTGGGAAAAAGAAAATCCGGCATGTTTTATGGTGCTTTTGGTGGAAAAGTTACACGAATTGGGATCCAGGAAGCTATTTTATGTGAACTGTTATTTCGGAAGAACAGCTCACAGGGCTTCGTTGAAAAGTGTGTGTTGCTTTGTTTGTTACGTTAACAATTACTATTAACAATTAAATTCATTACAGTAATATTCGTGGCAATTGTCTGTACACATGACACTTAAAAAAGTTTCCCCTTGAAACTTTCGCCGAACTAAAATTAAAGTAAAAAAATTGACCGCGTAGCTATTATCTTAAATCAGGAGATTGTGGATTTAATTCACACATTGCCGTTCAATCGCAATCGAACGATGCCGATTCGTGATCTGAACGATATTTCTCGCGATACGAAACGGTTCGAATAGGAGGTTTATTCGGATATTTTTATTAATGAATAATAAAGGAATAAATGAAACGATAAACAGCCGACTTCTGTTATGCATATTGACCGTACCGTTTTATTTGCTTGTTAATACTATTTAGTACTGATAATAAGAGCGATCATAGTCGTAATAGACCTTTGGCTACGTGGAACGACGTGCGTGGCATTTGTGTAAAAAGTCAGGTTTGTAACCAGGAGGCTGCTGTTTCCTCTCGGCTCTGCAGGCCCGTACATGGTGGAGGCCGAGGAGAATAAACGGACGCGGACGGCCTACACCCGGGCGCAGCTCCTGGAGCTGGAGAAGGAGTTCCTCTTCAACAAGTACATCTCCCGGCCACGGCGCGTGGAGCTGGCCCTCACCCTCGGCCTCACCGAGAGGCACATCAAGATCTGGTTCCAGAACCGGCGCATGAAGTGGAAGAAGGAGGAGGACAAGCGCAGGGCGAGGGCCGCGGACCCCGAGCAGGACTCTTCCATCACCTCCGGGGACCTCAAGGACGAGCTGTGCGTCCCGGGCGCCCCGGCGGCGCCATGCCTCCCGTGACGCGCGACGATGGCGGGACGGGACAGTGATTTACACTCGCCCACGAGAACGTGCTGCAGGTCGGGTCGCGGTCCATTTTCAACGCCGAGCCTTCAGCCGAGGACTCTTGAGAACCCTGCGCCGGCCTGAGGCCACCAGTAGAGGGCGCCAGAGAGAACCAATCACACACGCTCTTATTTAAGCCCTTTAAAATCACTGAAGCAAATGTTCTCCACCTTTTTTTTGTTGTTCTTTTTCTTTGCAGAGACCATGCCACTTTATTTATATATCACCATGGGGAAAATAAAGCTTGTAATGTGAGTCGTTTTTTTAAACCCTTCTATCCTTAGGTTTGATTTTTTTTAATTACTAGAATGCTCTGAATAATTATTAGCTCAACACCAGGTTCATAGAATTGGATTCAATTTGGGTTCCAACATCACTCCATCACTCCAGTTAAAAAAATGATTGCTCTGAATAATTATATACCAGGCAGTGGTGGCAGTGGCGCAATCAAAAGTTTGATGGTTCGAATCCCGATCCGCCAAGGTGCCACTGAGCAAAGCACCGTCCCCACACACTGCTCCCCGGGCGCTTGTCATGGGTGATGGTTAAATGCACAGGACACATTCCGTTGTGTCGCAGTGCTGCTGCGTATTTACATTTACAGCATTTATCAGACGCCCTTATCCAAAATTACAATCAGTAGTTGCAGGGACAGTCCCCCCCCCTGGAGACACTCAGGGTTAAGTGTCCTGCTCAGGGACACACTGGTAGTAAGTGGGATTTGATCCTGGGCCTTCTGGTTAGTAGGCGAGTTAAAACGCTCTTCGTTTTTTCGTTCTCTTTTTCTTTTATTGCGTCGAGGCCGATCAGCAGAACGTCACGGTTCGTCGCCCGACTCCGGCAGCACGACGGCGCGCAGCCGCAGGCCGCAGATCCGCTTCACCTCGCCGAGGGCGCGCTCCCGCTCGGCGGCGCGCTCGGCGCCCAGGCGCGCGGCCAGCAGCCGCATCACGGCGGCCGCGTCGTGCAGGCGCGCGCACACGACGAACGGGAAGCCGAAGCGGCGCTTGTACTGCGCGTTGAGCCGGGCCAGGCGCGACAGCTCGTCCGCGGCCAGGGCCGCCATGCCGGCCTGCCGCTGCTCCGCCTGCGACTCCGCGGTCAGCGTGCCGCTCCGGAGCTCCCTGCCGGCCAGGTCGGGGTGGCAGCGGAGGACCCCGTCTTTACCTGGGCGGGGGGAGACAATATAGAATACAATACATTCAGCCTGGTTTAAGCTCTGTAAGTCCTTGTGTTTCTTTTAAATTACACAGATAAAAGAAATAAAAGAAAAGATGCATAATGTGTGACGACATTTTTCAAGGTAATACAGTACAGGCCAAAGGTTTGGACACCTTCTCATTCAATGTGTTTTCTTTACTTTCATGACCATTTACGTTGGTAGATTCTCACTGAGGCATCAAAACTATAAATGAACACATGTGGAGTTATGTACTTAACAGAAAGTGGAGACCTGGCCTCCACAGTCACCGGACCTGAACCCAATCCAGATGGTTTTGGGGTGAGCTGGACCAACAAGTGCTAAACACCTCTGGGAACTTCTTCAAGACGGTTGGAGAAGCATTTCAGGTGACGACCTCTTGAAGCTCATCGAGAGAATGCCAAGAGTGTGCAAAGCAGTAACCAGAGCAAAGAAACTAGAATATAACACATGTTTTCACTTATTTCACCTTTTTTTGTTAAGTTCATAACTCCACATGTGTTCATCCATAGTTTTGATGCCTTCAGTGAGAATCTACCATATAAATGGTCATGAAAATAAAGAAAACACATTGAATGAGAAGGTGTCCAAACTTTTGGCCTGTACTGTATATTAGTAGTCATCACTGATAAAAGGCCAATACGTGAGCAGCAAATTGATCTTATTTATTACGTGCTGTAGGTCTGCCAGTAAACACGAAACGACAAGAACGAACCTGACTCGGGGAGGCTGTCGAGAAACTGGTGAATGCGCCCCTCGAGTTCCGAGACGCTGGCAAAGGGGCGGCCAGACCACACAGCGGCCGCAACAAGGGGACACCTCTCCACCACGTTCCCCAAAACGTCCACGAAGTCCTCGTAAGACAGGGAATTCAACTGCGCGATGTCCATGGCCAGTGCGCGACGCTCTGGAGAGACCAGGGACCTGGAGTTCATCGGCCGCGCAAACAACATGGCGCTGCGCAAACAACAGCTTCAGAAAACCGTACGGGTTTAATTTTAACCAGTTCGCCACGATTTACGAACGACGTGCTTCTTTTTAAGCAGCGGTCAAGAGTTGGGTTCAGGAAAGCAGAAGGTCGCCGTTGAACCACGTTACTCTGGCGCCCCCTACCGCCCGCGGTATAAAACAGCAGCGCAGCGAGGAAGAAACCGGCTACAAAAACCTGCGGTTAATTTCGAACTTTATTGGAAAAAAGAAGAAGTTAAATTAGATGGTATTAGTCAACCACTTCCTCTTACATATGACATAATTCATACAAATTGTCTGCAATTAAAGAAAGTTTAAAATACCTACGTTTTCTGTCAGATGGTTAGCATTTTACACATATAGAAAATAGACTTAATACATAATTATATTGAATTGAATTATCTGAATACAACTCTTTCAACAAAAACAGACCAATTACAGTAATGCTTCTTTCTTATAAAATAAAAACATATGCATAATAAAACCTTTTTATACGATGATGATGATGTCAATCTTCTACCCTTACATTATATTAAAACCAGTTGTGATCTATTCAGTCACAGCCATATGGCACTGATAAAAGCTTCTGAAATATACATATGAACTGCAATGCATATTATATGTAAAAATTACATGATGCAAGCATTACAATATAATGTTATATGGTTATTAAATACAACATTAAAGGTAGCAGTAAGTATATGTAATGCTAATCATGATAATAAGGAGAAATCCCTGTCAACCAGTGGATTAATACATTCAATGTATCATGCTTGGGTGGCCGTTGCGGTGCCATATCTTCGTTTTATCTGATCTGCCCCATTATCCTCACGTTTACCTAATAATCCAAATCTGCCTTCTAAATCTACATTTAAATTCCCATTTTTCCCGACTCCCTTGTTGCTCATATGATGTGTTACGTGCTGAGTTAATAGATCTGTGGCCCATTTGTTTCCTTAATAAATATCTTGCAATTGTGCCTTGTGCATCTACTTAGTTTTGACAGATGGGTCTGGGAGCTTTATGAAATCTTATATTTTATATTTCAGATCTGTGAAGTGAGTAATTTTGGTATATTTGTTCTCCTTTTGGACGTTCTGCATCTGTTTCTGGCAACTGCAATGGCATGTTCTGGTTGTCTTTTGTTCCTTCAGCATTCTATAAAATGACAGAACAATATAAGCATAATGGGCCTGACAACAAAGAACAAAATATCCTGCCCAAAACCGGACAAAATTAAACAGTATGTTCATTTGGAGGTAGGACATCAACGAAAAATATAAGGTTTACCACTTCATCTTCCACAGCTTCCATCTCCTTTTCAATGAACAGCCCCAGTTTGTGGAAACTTGGCCGCTCCAGTGGATTAAGGGCCCAACACTGACGCATCATCTTATACCTGGAGAATGACATGCAGGTAAGACCAACAGTGGCTCAGTGACTGCACTGGGGGTTTCAGCAGCTCTGTTTATTTACATTCGGGGCTTCTTACGTTGACTCCTTGGCGTAGAATGGCTGCTCCATCTGAAACCCACGTTGGATCAAACTGTAAAAGTGGTTGTCCACTTTCATACCAGGGTACGGAGTCACACCTGTGGAGAGTGTTCGCATGAGAATAAAGTATTGTTTTGTCATATTGTTACATGGCCCCTGCCATTGTGCATCATAATAGAATCCAGCAGACCATGTGAAGTCAACTAGACATATAAATTGGAATCAATAAAGGGAAGTGCTGAGAGTTGCTTTACTGGCGTTATACAAGATGACACACCCAGAGAGAAGATCTCCCAAAGAAGAATGCCATATGCCCATATGTCACTCTCCATTGTATACATTCCATTAAAAATGCTCTCTGGAGCCATCCATTTTACTGGCAGTCGAACCTGAAAATGAAAGAAAGGTCTTTAAAGCACAGCACAAGGTTAAGGTGATGGTTCTGAAAGCGAATTTACCTACAAAGCACCTACATTTCCTCTCACAACATAGTTAGAATCGTTCTCAATGTCACGGGCAAGGCCAAAGTCCCCAATCTTTGCCAGTCCCTGTGCTACCAGAATGTTCCGGGCTGCAAGGTCTCGATGGATGCACTGAGGGGAAGTAGAGACGTACCATTCAGCTTGTCTTACAATATCCAGGATGTGGAAGTCATAAAAAAAAAAGCTCATTAGGCATACTATTCAGCTGAGGATCTCACATTCTTAGATGATAGGAACTCCATGCCCTTGGCCACCTGATAAGAGAAGCCGAGCAGGTCATAATAGGTCAGCACCCCATGGTCCACTTCTGGCAGGTCATCCAAATCCTCACAGAGCCACTGAGCTGAAAAAAAAAGCCCTTCAGATGAGCCGGGCAAGTCTGAAATACCAGCATTGCCACATGCTTCTAGACCAGACTTACGTTCAGAAGAATCCGTGCAGACAGAGTTCAGGCCGAGGAGAGTTTCGTCATCTTGGTTTTTTGCTGGAAACATGGGCACATACGAACTGTCGGGAGAATTGGTGCTGCGGAGAGGAATTTGTTTTATTCCCTTTGCTGCCAGAACTAATACGCCGTGTCCACGTGTCCACGCCACCAACCTGCTCTTCAGCTTAGCTTGGTAGTTGTTGTACAGGCTACTGAACTGTTCCTTTGTGAAGGCATCGCTCACAGATTTGTTGAATGTCAACCTGTTGGTTTTCAGGTAATTCAGGAGGTCCCCGTGACAGCAGTATTGGAAGATCAAATAGACGGGCCCTGTGAGTGACAAAGTCACATTATCTCCGTCAGGCTCAGTATCAGCTTTAGGATGATGCTAATGCTCATGTAAAAAAGACTTTGGTGAGCAAGTTTTATTTTATGTTCCTTCAAGTGCATCTCCTAGCTTTTCAAGTCAAAAGTTTTGACACACCCACTCATCAGATATTGGGGATGCCGACATGAGTTTGTGTGTTTTTCATCTCATGAAGCTGGTTATGATGATCAGTATACCCCTACTTTGATGGTGGGCAGCAGTGTGTGGGGAGGATTGCTTTGCTCGAACCGCCAACCTTCTGATTATGGGTCCGTTTCCATGACCGCTCGGCCAACCACTGCCCCTAGGTGTGACTGGTGGTCAAGGAAGGACCCGCTGTAGCAGTTGCTGGGAGATGACTGGCAAAAATGCTTTAATTTCAGGTAAAGTGGAAGATGTTCAATGAAACCTTGATGAAAGTGGAGGTGAAGTAGTTGTCATTGTAAAACACTGCAGCACAGCACACACAACGAAATGTGTCCTCCACTTTTAACCATCACCCTTGGCGAGCCGTGGGCAGCCATGACAGTATGTGGGAACGGTGCTTTGCTCAGTGGCACCTTCGTGGAGTTATGAAAATACACCTTTCCCTGCCATTACAGGCACCAATAAAGTTGTATTTCTTGTCCATATAAAATAATCTCACCATACCACTTTAAAACATTTTTTGTTAGAATGTTGCATTGTTTACTATGTTCAGTCTAGCACAACAAATTTGTTTTAAGTGACATTTTAATGTTATTCATGCACATTCCCGTTCACACTGCTGTTGAGAATACCTGACTCCGTACAGGCGCCCAGCAGATTCACAATGTTCATATGGCGTCCGATATATGTCAGCATCTTCAGCTCCGACATCAAGGCTTCCTTCTCCTCTGCACAGTGCTTGTCTGCATAGTAAAGTGAGAATAAGTAGTACATACATTTGTACCAGCCAGTGAACTTTTATCATAATGGAGTCTTCCAAAATTGTAATATTAATTTGGGAACCTGAAATTTTAAATATTAAAAATACTCCATAATACTCCAATTTAGTACCTAACCAGAACAGAAAAAACAGATTGCTGTGATCATTATGGTCGGAGATTTACATACTTTACATTTAATTACATTACTGATGTCATCCTCAAAGATGGGTATCAACAAAATATGTTTATCTGGTTGTCATTAAATCTTGTTAAAATGGAAGGTCAGTTTTGGTCTTGATATCCTGAGACAACATCACCCACCTTTCAGCATTTTTACTGCTACCTGCACAGAGACACTGGGTTTGGTGATCCCATAGGCTTTGGCCTGTATCACTTTACCAAAGGCCCCAGAGCCCAGCTCATTACCTTTGGGCAAATAAAAAAAAAAAAATCTGTCAGTTGGCAATAAATTCCATCATATTACTGAGTGTTACCTAATATGACCACATGGAGCAGAGCTTTCCCATTATGTGTAATTATTTCTAAAAGCCTATCACAAGGGAAAATGCTAAGTCCTATTTGTGTCTCTGATATAATAGCAGCTATTCTGAATTTGAATGGGAGTCTGAATGTATAAGTGAAATTGTTACCAAGTTCCAGGTTTTCTCGAGGAAACTCCAAATTCTTATCATACTTGAAGTCTTTAAAGTCAATGTAGACATAGTCATTATCCGAGGTTCCAACCATCTGAATGACCATGAACTGGCTCAGATCCCGCGATTTCTGAAGGAGGAAGACGTGTTGGTTGTGCGTAGTTGGAACAGTCAACAGTTGAATTATGTTTCGTGAAATGAAGTTACAATACCTTTTTCCTACAAGTGTGTTTCAGCAGAAATACAACTGCCAGAATGCATGTGAGTAAGCCTGGCACCAGTGTATACAGGTAGTTATGGTCTGGATGTGAAATTAGAAAAATAACACACATGGCTGTGCTATAATTCTGTACTTGCTGCTGTCCATATTTACATCAGGGAGGGAGACAACTACAAATTGGCTCAGGCGGTGATCTGGCTGTGGCACAACTCACTTGTATTTGCCATGGGATTCTGCATCAAAATCTTCTCACTGCAGTGGAGGCCTGCTTCATTCTCAAGGCAGCATCTGACAAGATGGTCCATGCCCTTCTGAGGCAGTGAGCTGTTTATCCTGTAGTGACAAAACTGTTCTGAATCTGAAAACTGTGAGACAGACCTCATCAGTGTCCAGGAAGAACTCTTCAGGCATCTGCAGGAGATAAACAAATATACAAAATCACATACGATGCAGATATAATGCAGATATAACGGTGGTGTAAGTAAATGTACTACAGTATTTCAGTAAGTTTAATGTATTTCACATCACTGGTCCTCTAATTTTGGGTGATCCAATCACAAAATGTCAAATGTTTGAGGATATAAAACAAAAAAATGTCGTACTGGCAGCATACATCACAAAACAGCAAACGCACCCTGCATTTGATGGGCAGATTGTCCAAGTTAGGTTCCATGGGCTTGGGCTGCTGGTTCTGCAGAGGACGTACTGGTTTAGCAGGTTAATGTCAAAACGTGGCTTTTCTGCAACAGGAAGGGCTACAGTCAAACCTACGAAAAACTCGCACTTAACTGAGTATAAATTCGCCAAAATCTCCACTCACCCATCATACAAAAGGACACGGTCTTTGTGACCGAAGTGTCACCGTTGTCTAAGTGCATGTGATATACTCCTGGGTCGGGATCACAAAGCCTAAAAATGCTGGTGAAGAAAGGAAAAAATGTCCATTAAAACCAGCAGGACAAGGAGTGTGGAACCAGTCATGCACCTACCTATTTCCCAGGAGAGGCTGCGTTCCTTGGCATTTTATTTTTGTTCCATTCGGAGTTATCCAGTGGCACTTGGCCCGGGGGTGAGACCGTACCGTGGCCACGCAGCAGTGGCCGCTCTTCTTCGCATCCAGGGTTTCATTGGCCCCGCTCAGCTCTACAATGTCAATAAATCCCTTCTCTGTGGAGAAACATTCACACGAGTAAAGGAACAGGTGGCATGAAGTGAAGTGATTGTCACATGTGATATACAGCAGCACAGCACACAGTGCACACAGTGAAATTTGTCCTCTGCATTTATCCCATCACCCTGAGTGAACAGTGGGCAGCCATGACCGGCGCCCGGGGAGCAGTGTGTGGGGACGGCGCTTTGCTCAGTGGCACCTCAGTGGCACCTTGGCGGATCGGGCGGATCGGATCGGGCAACCTTCTGATTACGGGGCCGCTTCCTTAACCGCTAGGCCACCAGATGTCCAGCTGCTCGCTGACAAAAATATTACAGGGTCGCTGCAATTTTGAGCAGATATTGTTTTAGCTCCTCAATCAGACTATAAAAAGCGGTGATTAATAAAGCAAGGAAGCTGGGTATAGTGGAAGTACACTGTACTGTACTTCCATTTTATTTCAGAAAATAATAATAATAATATCCTTCACATTTGTTGCTTTCAATTTTTAATTTTTTGATGATCTGAAACAGTTAAATGTGACTAACACAGAAAAGAAGTAAGAAACCACTGTATGTGGCACAAAATATGAAGATGCATGGGAATCTTATGAACTGTGAAACATACCAACAACCTGAACATGCACTGAAACTTCATGGCGGTCAGATCTGCAGGTGTATTCGCCACTATTGTTTACTTCGGCACGGGCCACAAACAAATATTTGATATGTATGTTGTAAATCTGGTCCACCACACTGTCCATCTACAAAGAAAAAAATTATAAGAAGATGTATTTAGAACACTTTAACACGTTATGATTACAAATTCTTTAGAATATACCTTGGAATTATTGAAAAACCAGTGAAAATCCGCCGGTAATGATGTCCTGCAGCGTAGTAGGAGACTTTGGTTTGTACTCAGTGTGACAGGAGGACGATTATGCCTTGTTGAAAGGTCTGGAAAGACAAGGAAAGATTATAGTGGCATTATGATGGTTTAGATTATTATGGTTACATGTGTTATGTAATCGTATTTATGTGCAATTTTTTTAACATAGTTTATTCTGAGAATTAGTGGTATAGGTCTTTAAGGATGAGAAGCTATTTACCAAGGTCATGAAGAAGTGAGCATTCTTCTCCATATTTGTTAGAAGCACAACACGTGATTGTTGTTTCTGCATATGTAAAGCTGCTCAACCTGCTTTCTGCAATCCGGTTATTTTTTTCAGTGATTGTTCTTATTTTCCTTCATCAGAGAAAACATGACATAACGTCCAGCGAATCAACAAACTTAATCACAAACAATTCGAATGTCTGAATTGTAAAGCATCATTGAATCAGCTTACTTAGACTTGTGCATATCAGTGTACCACGTGAGCAGGGGGGCAGGGTCACCCTCAGAAATGCATCGGAAGAACAGTCCATAGCCTGGTTCCCCATTCACAATGCTAAGACGTGGTTTTGAAGGGCTACCTAAAAAAAAAATAAAAATCACATATCGAAACACTGTTCTCAACACAATACACACCATCAAAGCCCCAGACAGGTGAAGTGAATGACATATCTTCTCATAGTGGCATCTATCATGTGATGAGATATACATGGCAGCAAGTACACGGTCGGTGACAAGAACCAGACTGTCACGGCTGAATACACTGGGCAAGATCAGTACTCTTGCTGTCCACTGAAAATGTGGGGTTGTCTGGTGACCTGGGTGCATGTCCATAATTTACCTGGGATAAGTAGAGGAGGCAGTGTGATGAGCTACGTTCCGATGGAAAACCTTGGCCTCTGTAGCACCTGCCTTAGATTATTGCAGACTGTCCTATATTTAAACCTGACCATGTAAGATATGCATGTAAACGTAGTCCACACCTCGCAACCCACAGAACACAAAGGATCAGTTGCATTAACACTAAGTGATTTTAATGTTAATGCTAATCTGTGTAAGTTTTAAATGCTTTTTAACAAAAAGGTGCTTCACAGGAATTACACCCCCTACATTCAGGCCAGTGGTGCTGCATCAAGGACATGATGAAATCAATGTAGTTTCTAATTTATAACATAACTCTAACACAAATACAACGTAACTTTTGACTAGTATTTAACTAATCCTCGCACTTAAGTGTTACACAGTTGTATGTTTGGAACTGACTCTTTGCCACATTGATGGTGATGTTTGCTTTGTAGGTCGCAGTGCCATTGCTGCAGAGCAGGTTGTATGTGCCGCCATCATTTTCCGTTGCATCAGAGAGGAATGTCACAGTCAAACCCCTGAAAGCAGAAAACAGTGAGAGCAGCTCTTATCACACACTGTACTACACTGTTCCAGCAAGTTCTCTCATCAAAACACATAGGCACATCCATACCAGTACTGAACGCTCTCATTTCCAGGATTTCTTTTTGTCCAGTGCCAAGAACAGACATTTCTCGATATGTTCTGAACAGAAATGGTGACCGTCTGCTCAGCTTCAACATCCAGTATAAAGTCAGGGGAGCTTTGCAGATGGTCCTCATTCAAAAAGCATCTGATCTCCTATGATTTAAAAATACTTCATTAACAATTATTAAATAATTAACAAGAAAAAATTTAAAATGGCCCCAAAACATTTCCTTTTTTTTGCAACCATCCCACAATTTTGTTTTATTTGATAGTTTTAAGGGCACTCTACGTCTTAGAACAGAAAACACATTCCCCACATTAGCGCGGCCAGCTTGTGCATCTTCTGTGGTAAAAGAAACAAGTACAAGTGTCTGAGAAAGTGCTGTCACTTTCTTCCAGTTAAATACAACTATTAAGCAGTATTATTGACTGCCTGCATGAATGTTGGAGAACCTGTCCCCTGTGCTAAGACATTTTTTAAAGACAATTATAATGAATTACCTGCTATAGTTATTCAGATGAACAATTACACAGTCATGTAATATATAGATGCGCTTAAAGCTAACCCGTGTCTGACATGCAAGACGCACATCTGTACTCAGTGTGATATTACTGAGTGTGAAGAATATAAATTCCACTTCTGCGGAGAATAAACTACATGTATGTGCAATGATTAAAGGTTTTGAAGAGCCTAAAACATGACCTTCATTTGCATGAATAAACGTACATAACATAGTTATGTAGATTACTACCTTCTGAAGAGATGAACAAAAATTCCCAGGATGTTCTCCATCTTTTGCTCCCTTTCCTTTGCTTATTTGCATAAGCAATACAGCTACTGACAAAACACATAAAGATAAATACACACACACACACACACACACACAAATATACATATTAGTTTCATATAAACAACTTTCTGCTTCATTCAACTTCAGAAATAAAATTTAGTATTGCTGGTAATCATTCACGAAAAACACAATTTATAATAATAATAATAATTATTATTATCTCCTATTTATTTGTTTGCATTTTATGTGAAATGCATGTCACTTACCTATAATAAAGCACGTTTCCTGTACGATTCCGAACATCGCTGTGACTGTTGATGGCTAGAACATCACTGCCAGCACTGGGCTGCAGACAGCACCGCACTCGGGTGCTTTCGGGAGTGACGTGTGACACGCAAATAATCGCAAATTAGGAACAGGAAGTTGTCAAATTGAAATGTTTGGCCGTTTCCGTATTTGTAATTGAATAAAATATGCATGGTTTTAAGTTGTAGATCACAATGGGTAGTCTATATTCTATTACAAAATTATATTATTTACGTGACACTGTGCAATATAAAATTGTCCTCTTTTATTTGAATGCGTGTGTTTTTATTATTATAAATCTTATTATCACTATATATAGATATTATGCTATAAACCTCACGACGGCTGCGCACTGGCGGCCGAACAGGAGCCGCGGCTCCCGGGGCCCGCAGCTGAAATGAAGGGACGGCCGCCCGTTACCCACAATGCACAGCAAGTGACGACGGGAGCGGAGAACAACGGCGGCGTGATCCAGCCTCGGCGAGGCCCGCTACATGGACCGCGGCCCCCGTTCCGCAGCGGCTGCGCGACGTGAGTGGCCCCGGCGGCGGAGCACGCGTCATTCTTCGCTGGGATTCGCTTTGGGCTGCTGATTCTTTTTAATTTTTTCTTTTATTTTCTTTTGTTTTGGTGTTTTTTTTTTTTTTTTCGGTGGGGGGGCTAGCAGGCTGCCCAGGTCCCTCTATGTTTGAGTGTCTTCCGGCGGCGGCGGCGGCGGCGGTGCCATGAACAGTGGACTCCCAGCCTCAGCTGCTCCGCTCGGGGGGGTCGGAATCCCAAACGTGCCGAAGGTGAAGTTCTGCCGGTATTACGCGAAGGACAAGACGTGCTTTTATGGAGACGAGTGTCAGTTCCTGCACGAGGACCCGTCCATGGCGAGCCTGTCTTTGCACGGGGGCAGCAGCCCCGTCCCTTTATCCATGGCCGCGGGAGGCGTCGCGCCAGCGGGATACGGACTCGGCGGAGGCGCGGCGCCCAGCGGGCCGAAAAAGAGCGAGCCCCTGGCGCCCGCCGGAGCGCCTCTGGACGGACAGCTGTTGACCAGTAAGTGTTGCGCCGCGCCGCGGCTGTTGTGAAGGCCTCGCCGGGGCGGCGCCCAAATCCAGGCCGGGGACTCGGCGAGGCCCGGTCCGCCCCGGAACGTAAACACGCGCCGCCCCGCAGGCGGTCCGGTCCGGCGCGGCCGCCGTGGCGGCGGGTCTGACGGGCGTGAGCGTCGCCGGTCGCCTGCGAGCTCCGGCGTTGCGCGGGACGACGCTGTCGCGTCTACCGAGCTGAAAGTCCGCGTTGTTTTTCGTGTTACGCACAACTCGGGGTCGCTTCCTGTGTTGTTGTTTTTTTTTTTTCATTTTTATTTTTATGTATTTTTATTTGAACGGGACGCTGTGCAACACCGCGGGGTGTCGCTTGCGGCGGTTTTTGTTGCGATCGCGTTGGCACGTGCTTGTTGTTTTTGTGTTTTAGGCGATAAACAGCTTTTCGTCCCCGAAGGAGCCGACGCGGTGACGTGTGTCGCGGGGACGCGCTCTGATTGGCCGAGAGCTTGTTGTGCCCGCGCTCGCCGGCAGGGTAAACACGATGCGGCGTGTACGCGATGCAGCTGCCGTCCTTCTTTTTACACTTTACAGCGTTACGTTTCCGGTATTATCCAGAGCGACTTCCAATCAGTAGTGACAGGGACATTCTCCCCCCCCTCCTGGAGACACTTAGGGATAAGTGTCTTGCTCAGGGACACGATGGTAGTAAGTGGGGTGTCTTCTGGTTCATAGGAAAGTGTGATACCCATTTACGGCATTTATCAGACGCCCTTATCCAGAGCGACTTACAATCAGTAGTTACAGGGACAGTCCCCCTGGAGCAACTTAGGGTTAAGTGTCTTGCTCAGGGACACAATGGTAGTAAGTGGGATTCGAACCCGGGTCTTCTGGTTCATAGGCGAGTGTGTTACCCGCTGGGCTACTACCACCCTGAAAGGGACCGTTCTCAGCCGTAAACAGTGTTTAAAAACGTCGTGTTGTTGTAGGGGCGGCTGTATGGAGGGGGTACAGGCCTGCTAAACATCTTTTCCTCTGCCCCTCTTGCGAACAGTCCCTGGGATGGAGGGCGGGACCCTGACTGATGCCAATTTGACCAACTCTTACTTCAGCAGCAGCTTTATTGGGGTCAATGGGTTTGGGAGTCCTGCAGAGTCCAAATATTCTATGATGCAGGTACGTTTTCAGCATTATTCATGTTTCACTGCATTTGGTTGTAGTTTTTTTTTTTTGTTCCGCAATGATATGATGTGTCATGTTTTTTTCTTTATCAGAGAATGACCACCAGCAGTAGTTCCCCAAGCCTCCTTAATGACGGTGCCAAGAACTTCAGCCATGGTGCCCATGGTGAGACCATCTCATTAGGCGCTGACCGTTTGGCTCGACCTCTGCCGCCTTCACTGTCTTCCTCCTCTGTGCTCTCTTCAGACCCGGTGAACTCATCTACTTCATCCCTGTTCAGCGACTTCGCGGCTCTGAGCATATCACAACGGCGAAAGGTGAGCACTCGGCCATTCAAAAAAAAAAACCCCATTGTCTTTTGCTACAAAGCGGGTGTGTCCAAGTTCCCTGCTGCTTTGTTCAGGTGTTCCCGTCTTTTTGGTTCTTCACAGGCCCCAAACCCGGCAGCAAGTGAGTTCATCCCAAAAGCGGCCCCGCGAATGGCATCCATGTCTCAGGCGCCTGTCCAGTCATTCCCTTCCCCCCTCTTCGCTCACCCTGGCATGAGTGGCTCCACTGCGGCGGCCCTGGCACCAGGTGGGTAGATCAGGTTGACCCGAGGAACAGCTCTGTCGGTGACCTTTGAACCAATGTCCCTGTCAGAGCATAATCCAATTCCTGCAGCCCGAAGTGGCAAACCGATTTGTTGTCATATTACAAGCTTCACATACAAGTTGTTTTACATTAACAGCATTTGTCAGACACCCCTTAACCAGAGTGACTTTCACGCAGTAGTGCCACCCCTGTCTTGCCACAGTGACAGAAATTAGTGGCAGTAAAAATTCTCAAAACTGAGCGGGCAAATGACCTAGCCCTTTCTTCCTTATACGCAATTTAGTCATGGTTTTCATTGGAGTTACTGACCGCTCTCACGCGCCCACCGTTCTTGGTCTGAACAATATGAAGCTGTCCATGTCCGTGTCCGTCTTTCTACATCTTCTCCTGAAACCAGAAGTTCACAGACACCTCGGAACCCCCTCCCCTCCTTTATTAGTTCCACAAGTGGGAAACTTACATGGTAGAAAGAGGACCGTACAACATAAGAGCAGTGACAAGACTATGCAAACAGTATAATATAAAAAGGACACTATATAAATAAATAAATATGTATACATGTTTGTTGATTGTCAGGAAAAAAGATAATTTTATAGAGTTTTAAAATTTGTTCTTTGTATTGCGTGTTTTGGGTGTCCTTCCAGCGCCTTCTCACAATAGCTTGCTGGAATTTTGACTGAACTGGTTTGTAGGCCTTTTTGCTTGCACTTGCCTTTTCAGTTCTGCCTTTTGTCCTTTTGTTGATTTTGTTATGGCCAAACGGCACTCTTGTCCAAAAATGTTGATTTTTGTGTACTTGTTAACTGTAGAATTGTGTGAACACAAACAAGGAATTTGATTCCAGACGATGGTGTCTCATGCACGACAGTATAAACAACCAAAATATCCTATAAAGGCTACAATCTTATATATCGAAAATATAAAGATCGTAGAAATAATACCACATGTGTACATTAAGTACAGTTGCTGTGTGTGTGTGTGTGTGTGTGTTCAGCTGTTTGGGGAAAGACATTGTTGACTATCGGCTGGTCCTGGTCTGCAGTGTCCTATATCGTCTGCCAGAGGACAGCAGGTCCAAAATCTGTCCACAGTGTGAGGGATCTGGGATGATTTTCCCTGCCCTTTTCCTGGTTCTTGAGAGGGACAGGTGCTGGGTGGAGGACAGTGGGACACTGATGGTCTTTTCTGCAGGCTGCACAGTGCACAAGTCTGTTCCTGTGCTGTTTAGTTGCTGCTCCATACCAGACTGTGGTCAAGGAGCACAGGACAGACTCAGTGTAGAACTGGATGAGCAGTCCTCCTGAGGAAGACTGGACGTCTTCGGTTGTCTCAGGAAGTAGGTCCTCTGCTGGGTTGACCAACATCTCCTCCGTCCTTACTTGCCGCTTCCTGTTTGTCAGGAAGCTGGTGACCTATTGAGATTGGAGGTGGTTATATTAGGCACTATGGTGTTAAAAGGCCACAAACAGGTTCCTGGTAAAAGATGTTGCAGGTGATGGTGAAAGTGAAGTGATTGTCATTGTGAAACACAAACCGTGTCCTCTGCTTTTGACCATCACCGTTGGTGAGCAGTGGGCAGCCATGAAAGGCGCCCAGGCAGCAGTGTGTGGAGATGCTACTGGCATCCTTCTGATTACGGGTCCATTTCCTTACACGCCAGGCCAACCGCTGCCCATATAATGCAGCCTATATTCAATGCATCATCCACTGACCGGTAGCTGTCTGACCACTTGATCTGCACATTTCACGCCAAATCACATTCATGTATTATTGTTTGAATGGACGTGGGACCAATTGCACTTAGGACGAACCAGACTTACGAAGGTCCATAAATATCTTCCTGATTTCTTGGTTTATTTTCTCAGTGTTTAAAAATGTGTGTCTCCTTTTAATGCAAATGTTGTCGAGGAACCCATGAGAAGCTTCTAAAGCATTTTGGTGATCTGAAACCGTAGTATATTTTAACTCAATACTTTAATCGAAGGATTCTGAAAGCAACAATTTGCAACCATTTTCCATGATATGTTTTACATCTTAGTTAACAGTGGGGACGGCACGGACATACGTTGCATTTTTTTTTTTTTTCCATCATAGGAATGTCACTGTCTGCTGGATCCTCGCCTCTACACTCACCCAAAATCACACCCCATACCTCACCTGCTCCACGGCGGCGCAGCCACACCCCCAACCCAAATCCTGCCAATTACATGGCTCCCACCAGTGCTTCAGACCCAGGGGGAGCTCACATTATCCAAAAGGAGACTGTGGGCGGAACTACCTACTTCTACACAGACAACACGCCGGCACCTATGGCTGGAATGGTAGGGTTTGTTGTTTTTTTTTTTTTGTTTTTGAATGAGTAATTCTGTATTTTTTTTTTTTTTTTTTTTTGCTCCTGTAAAATGATTTGATTCTTTCAGTGAATGATTTTTCCTTCTCTTTCCACATTTCACCCATGCAGGTATTTCCTACCTACCACATCTACCCACCCACGGCACCTCATGTGGCGTACATGCAGCCCAAAGCCAATGCCCCGTCCTTCTTCATGACCGATGAACTCAGACAGGTTAGCTGTCATAACCTCATAGCCAGAATTGTTATTGTTCCAGTTTGAGAAAATGGTTGTAGCTGCTCATCGGCTTTACAGGAATCTTTCGCAGAAGAATTAGTTAGCAATCCTGAGAATGCAGACATTTGAGATCAGTTGTGTATAATAAAACGGTACTGCATGAGTGTGTTGATCCTAATGTGAGCTTGTACAGATTTTAATGGAGGGCTTTCAGTCAGTAGTACAGACTCCTCCATGTCCCTATAGTACTTAATCAAATTTACATTACATCATATCAGTGAAAAGTCCCCACTCCTGTCCCAGAGAATCTTGGCTCAATTTTCTCATTTCATTTGAAATGTGGAGCCAGTTTTTTTATAACACTTTTTTTTTTTTTTTTTTTTTTTTCCCCCCAGGAATTAATCAACAGGCATTTGATAACAATGGCACAGATCGATCATTCTGAGAATCCAGGTAAAATATCACACTTTACTGCCAGTCAAACCCCAAGACCACGTTTTCTGCATTAAACTAGGCTGCTGTTAAAAGCGTACTTCAGGGGCCCAGAGGCCTGCCGGCATATTGATAGCCGCGCTGTTTTTGCATTTGTTGTGTACATGCGTTGAGCACAGCAGATTCTGCAAATGTTTGAATGGTCCTGGTCTTTTCTAGATGTACCTTCTGAGGTGGACAGCTACCACAGCCTCTTCCCCCTGGAGCCTCTTCCCCCTCCAAACCGCCTCCAGAAAACAAGCAATTTCAGTTACATCACTGCTTGTTACAAGGCAGTGAACAGCAAAGACGACCTGCCTTACTGTCTGAGGAGGATACATGGTGAGCTGAGATACATGGTACCTGTAGAAATGAAGAAAACCACTCTGGCTACATACACTTGCACTATTGATTGTTTAAAGAAGTGTTTTGCCCGCCAAAGAGTCTTTACTCCGGCCCTAACTTAATTAGGCTCGGGTGTTACTTAATGGCTTAAATAATGAGTGTGGATGTTCCTCCAGGACCAGGGTTGGGGAAACACTGGTCAAAACATCAATGGCTTGATGTGCAACTAACTGCGTTGTTTGTAGGTTTCAGGCTGGTTAACACCAAGTGCATGATGTTGGTGGACATGTGGAAGAAGATCCAGCATTCCAATGCAGTCACACTCAGAGAGGTCTTCACCACCAAGGCTTTTGGAGACCACTGTAAGGATACCTTCCGGCCTTGACTGGTTTATTAAGACCTAGCAACTTTCTATGTATTTGTTTATACCTTTTCATCCTCTCTTTATCTCTCTCCGCTGTCTAATTTTATGTTTTTTTTTTTTGTTTTTTTTTTTTCTTACCCCCGTTTCACCCTCTAGCTCTGGTCTTCTCCTACGACTATCATGCTGGAGCAGAGACCATGTTTAGTAGGCACTTCAATGACCCAACGGCTGACTCTTACTTTACCAAGAGGAAGTGGGGTGAGTTGGATTGTCAATGTCACTTAACAATGTCACACACCACCTCGGCACAGTGACACAAAGTGAAAGAACACAACAGGAGTAAAGAGCAAACATGTTTCTCAAAAACCGAACAAGGGCCAAAAAGTTGCAACACTTTAGGTTAATATACCAAATGTATAAGTCTATGTTATTTCTTTTAATGATTCAAAATTGGATTAGAAATTATTCGTAGTGAGTCCACAGCACAGGAACTAGAGGAAGCAAAAATCCCTTCTGTGCAGAGTGAAACACCGTTCTGGCCAAAGTGACAATTAGGCAATGTTGTCACAGGAAGAGAGGGTCTTTTATAAATGAATAAAATATATATATATATATATATATACACACACACACACACACACACACACACACACACACACACACACACACACACACACACACACACACACACACACATATATATATTTTTTTTTTTTTTTTTTTTTTTTTAAACTGCCCTGAACTTTTTTTTCCCATTTTCTTTTTCAGTAGGTACGGAAAGTATTCAGACCCACTTAAATGTTCACTCTTTATTATATTGCAGCCATATTTCAGTTAATTTTTTCCTTGTTAATGTACACACAGCACCCCATATTAACAGAAAAACACAGAATTGTTATCTGTTTTTCTTTGTTATAAATCTGCAAAAATGGCATCACATTTTTTCTGACCCTTTGCTCAGTATTTAGTAGAAGCACCCTTTTGATATAATATAGGCATGGGTAAGCAAACTCAATGCGAGCTTTTCATGTCTTGCACTGAGGAGAGGCTTGCATCGGGCATCTCTGGAGCTCAGTAACATTGGTCACTGTATTCTTCTTTACCTCTGTCACTAAGGCTCTTCTCCCCCAATAGCTCAGTTTGGCCGGATGGCTAGCTCTAGGAAGGGTTCTGGTTGTCCCAAACATCTTCCATTTAAGGATTATGGATGCCACTGTGTTCTTAGGAACCTTAAGTGCAGCAGAAGTTTTTTTTGTAACCTTGGCCAGATCTGTGCCTTGCCACAATTCTGTCTCTGAGCTCTTCAGGCAGTTCCTTTTGACCTCATTATTCTCATCTCTGACATGCATTTCGAGCTGGAAGGTCTTATATAGACAGGGGTGTGGCTTTCTAATCAAGTCCTATCAGTATAATCAAGTGAAGGTGTAGAACCATCTCAAGGATGACCAGAAGAAATGGACAGCACCTGAATAAAATATATGAGTGTCGCAGCAAGGGTTCTGAATACCATGCAATATTTCAAGTGTCAACAATACTGTGTTTTTCTGTCAATGTGGGGTGCCATGTGTACATTTTTAGCAAATAACAATGTAACAAAGAGTGTAAAATTTACAGAACTCTGAATACTTTCCATACCCACTCTGCATATGCTGCTTTTCTCCTCTAAATAATTTATGTAAATTAAAGTGTCTGCTTTATACCTGTTCCTTCCATGTCACTCCTAGGCTCTAAAAGCACCTAACTGCTTTCCTAAAACATGTCTTCTCTCTAATATTATTTGGCGCACCTTTTTAACTTCCTTTTCCTTCATCAGATAATGCAAACTGTTTTAGAGGGTTGTAACCGGTGCAGCATGGAGCCACGCACATATACTATTTGTGTGTCACAACAGTGCACCTGTTGTATCCTGTGGAGCTAACCAGGCCTGTGTGTGAACGTGTGTGTCCCAAGCAGGCCAGCACGAGCCCCCTCCTCCGCGGCAGCATGCTGGACTGCTCCCCGAATCTCTCATCTGGGCCTACATCGTCCAGCTGAGCTCAGCGCTGCGCACCATTCATACGGCAGGCCTGGCCTGCAGGGTCATGGACCCCAGCAAGATCCTCATCACTGGAAAGACCCGGTACTAAAGTAGCACAACACTCGGCCATTCTAAAATGTGTGCATAAGAGGACTATGGACTAGCCAAGGTTTCTCATGACCCTTTATAATATTGCAAAATATAATAAAATATGAGAGTGACATCACAGAAATTGCTAACGCTGATTGGTCTTTTCTTATGGACCTAAGCACCACAATCATCTCTCTATCTGTGTCTGATTATATAAAATATACAACTAGCAGATGCCCTTGTCCAGGGAGACTTACAATGTGCTTTCAGGTTAAAGAACAAAGTTCTGCATCACTAGGACTCCAACATTTGAATACAATCAATCACTTTACATTTTACATTTACATTTACATTACTTTATGCACTCTGTTGTAGTTGTTCTTACATAAATCAGATTACAAGAAAAAGTTTACAAGTTAGTCTAAGAGGTATGTCTTATGCTTCCGCTTGAAAATACTCATTGTACTACCTAAGACAGAGAAGAGTCTATATTAGTGTCTTCCTCGTACCTTCAGCAGTGGAGGGATCAGGCAAGCAGTACTGGAGGGTCAGAGAATGCAAGATATAATAAGGGCTGTGAGGTTGGATGGTGCTACTCCATGTTTGGCTTTGTAGGCCAGCATTTTGAACCTGATGCGTGCAGCTACTGGGAGCCAGTGGAGGGAACGTAGCAGAGGGGCGGTGTGGGAGAACTTGGGAAGGTTAAAGATCAGTCGTGCTGCTGCATTTTGTATTAGTTGTAGAGGTCGGATAGTGGTAGACCAGCTGGAAGGGAGTTACAGTTCTTCCAGTCGTGAAATTACTAGGGACTGAACAAGTATCTGGGTGTCTTGTGCTGATCGGTAATGGCAGATCTGTCTGATATTGTAGAGATAGAATCTACATGAATGGGGAAAAAATGGTGAAGTGAGCAGAGAAGGAACGTTGGTTGTCTTTAGTTACCCCAAGGTATTGTGTAGTTGCACAAGGAGAGGTCTGCTCTCTTGAGCCCCCCCATGACTGCGCAGTCACATACACAAACTGATGCACTGTGTGTTCTGGCACCTTTTTATTGGACCTTTTTTAACCAACTTGAGCTACTGTTGAATTGGACAACCTAGGCCAGCCTATACTCTCCTAATGTATCAGTGTATCAGGACAAGGTATTTACTTATTTTTATAAGATGATTAATGATAGTTTACTTGTCAGTGGTTATGGTGTTCTGTCTGCCTAGTGAATACTATCTAGTCTATCAGCTTTTTTGCATCCTTCATTTTGACTTCCAACGCTTGTCTTTAATCTTCGTGTACCTGTCTCTGTATACTTACTTTAAAATTCCCTAACTAAAATGTCATTTTTCAATCTCTTTGTAGGTTACGGGTGAACTGTGTAGGCGTTTTTGATGTCTTAACGTTTGACAACAGCCAGACCAACCACCTGGCCCTCATGCCGCAGTACCAGGTGAAAACAGGCCGGCACCCTGTCCTTGGTATCTTTGTTAAAATGCTCTTTTGCTTTAAAATATTTTATGCCTGAATGGGCATGGATAAATGATAAATGATTTTTTTTTGGGGGGGTGGTGGATGATTGAAATTGAGCTGTTGGACGTGTGATTTTGACCTCTCCAACCTCTATTGCATGGTTTGGTCCCACAGCAAGCTGACCTCATCTCCCTTGGAAAGGTGGTGCTGGCGTTGGCCTGTAATTCTCTGGCTGGGATCCAGCGTGAGAACCTGCAGAAGGCCATGGAGCTGGTGTCTATCAACTACTCGTCTGACCTCAAGAATCTCATTCTGTGAGTCTCGTTCAAAACATCCCTGTGTGAGACACTTCTGATGCCAGTCTACTTGATGGCACATATTAATACGCCATCTGTGTGTTCCTTTTAAGGTACCTGCTGACTGAGCAGAGTCGCCTACGCAGTGTGAATGACATCATGCCCATGATCGGTGCTCGATTCTACACCCAGCTGGATGCGTCGCAGATGAGGAATGATGTTATTGAGGAGGATTTGGCCAAGGTACAGTTTGTCGGGACACTTGAACAAGCGCAGCGAGGGTCAGTGTAGTTTCCTTATTGTGTTATGAACATAGGGCACAAATTGGCAAATTTGAGCGAAACTACACATGTGGCAACCATGCACGAAAAGAGTGCACGTGTTCAAGTGTGAAACAAAGGTCACCAGCGAGTAAGTAGAGTGCTAGAGAAATCACTGTCTAAGCCTTATCAGGGCTCTTAGTTTGTATACTTGATATTCTATAGAAATCGAACGAGAATTGCTGGTGTCTTCCCATTGTAAGTCGCTTTGGATAAAAGCGTCTGCCAAATAAAGTAAAGTAAAGTAAAGGAAATATGGGGAAAGCTTGACCAAGACTTGAGCTTCACGTTCCCAGAAAACAAGGCTGACCGCGATATGCGGAACAAGACAGATCGTGACTTTAATGTCCATGCTCTCAGATTGATCTCATCCACTTTTCAGACGCCCTTATCCAGAGCGACTTGCAATCAGTAGTTACAGGGACAGTCCCCCCCTGTAGACGGGGGGGACTAAGTGTCTTGCTCAGGGAAACAATGCTAGTAAGTGGGTTTTGAACCTGGGTCTTCTGGTTCATAGGCGGGCGTGTTACCCACAAGGCTACTACCAACAAAATCACCAAACCACCCATGTGCAGTATAATCACAAGTAGTACGATAAATAAGAAACATGTGAGTCTGCTCGGGCTTTTGTGCTTGATTCACACTGATGATAAAATATGAACGCCTTCACACAGGAAGGACAGGATGGACAAACCTTTTTTTTTTTTATGAACATAGGTGTCAAACCACTTCACTATATTTACCATATGTAAAACACTTCATTCATACCTGATGCTTATCAGTGGTTGTTATGGTGTCATAAAGGAGTCATTAAAATTTCTTTAACTTATGTATGCATTTCTGCTGTGGATGAAGATATGGAGCTGTGCATGTGCAGTTTTGAACTGGGATTGTTGGGTTAGCCTCCGGTCTCCTGGTAATGCTGACCTGGAAATGTGGGTAAAGACGGGATGGACCGATAAAATCTAAGGAATGATTTCATGGTGCAGCTGCTTATCTCGAACCACCATTTGATCTTGTACAAACCACATGTGGTTTCATCTGTGCCTTGATGGTCTTTGCAACCATAAATGTACAATGAGAGAACATGGTTCTGTGTAATGTTTTTAAGATGGGAAATTTTTTTATAGTGGACTAGAGCTCTTTTGATTATGATTTTAACTTTTTAAAAATTTTTTATTAACTTTTTTTTTTTTAAATTTTGTGCATTAACCAAAAAAAATAATTGTATTATAAATTGTTTCTCCTTTTACTGTAAATGTATTTTGGCATATAGGAGGTCCAGAATGGACGTCTGTTTCGCCTTCTGGCTAAACTGGGAACCATCAATGAGCGACCAGAGTAAGTACAGTGTTTTTAAATGAATTGCCATATTCCTGCCCAGGGTGTTTGCTTTTCTTCATGAGAGACAACTCGCTTGTTTCGCAGTACTTTTACTGCAGAATACTGTTTGAGAGAGAAGTCACTGATAATCACTGATGCCTGTCCTGCGCAACCCTGGCATAAATAGAAAAAGCACAATATAGTTCAGAAAGGTAGCTTTGCTATCAGGGCACTGCAACATTTCGTCTGTTTTATTTCCCCTTGCAAATAAACTATTTTCAATTTCAAATCAAGCCATTGAAAACAACCACTGTCATCTCGTTGCATTAGATTATTTGAATGGGCACATATATCACATTACTGTCATTTTTGTAAATTGTTTGAGAAAGCTAAAAATAGAAATTGCGCAGCTCCATGTGTTTTCTTTTAAATGTATTTTACAGAGTGCGGTTTAACCTTGATACTATTTGCATGTATATTGTATTCATATTTTATAGTTTTCATGTATCTCAGTTAAAACAAAAAAAGCTTTAAAGTGAGTGTCTTATTAAAGACCTGCCGTATTGTGTTGTATTAATGCATTATGTTGAGCTACATGTTGAACATGCAGTGGAATTGACTCAGAAAAAAAAATTTGGCCAGGTATGCCTTGTTCATTACTTTTGTGAAAATGTGAACATTTCACACACCAGGAACTTGAACCTGCCTCTCCAGTTAGCATCGATTCAAATCTGGATGGAGGATTTTTTTTTTTTTTTTTTTTTTTTCAGAATGTGGTTCTGTGCTGTTAATAATCACTGCATGCTGTAGATTTTATTCTTTTGTTTTTGCTCTGAAGGTTCCAGAAGGACCCAACATGGTCAGAAACAGGTGACCGCTACCTGCTGAAGCTCTTCCGAGATCACCTGTTTCATCAGGTGACTGAGGCTGGGATGCCGTGGATTGACCTGAGCCACATTGTGGCATGTCTCAACAAGGTAAGAGCTGTAGCCCCTTAACCATTGAGGAGTCTGATGTGTTAAACCAATGAATGTCCATTTATCCGTTATCTAGTGTGTATTATGCGTGAACGCCATTGTGTGCCGTCTGTGCGTCTAGCTGGATGCGGGTGTACCAGAGAAGATCAGCCTGGTTTCTCGGGATGAGAAGAGTGTGCTGGTGGTGACCTACTCAGACCTGAAGCGCTGTTTCGACAGCACCTTCCAGGAGCTGCTCGCTGCTGCCAACGGATCGCTGTAGCGCTACGTCTGGGTTCAGGGTGGGACTGCCTGACTCCGAGCACATTGCACTACAGCTAAGGACGAGTCACAGGATGATGATGATGTCACAGCCAGGCGCAAAATAATGATCTCAGAGCCAGCGGCAGAACTGGCCGCTGAACTCTGTCAGATACACTGTCCTGTTCGGAAGGAAGTTGTTTTTCTAAAGCTTATTTTTTTAGTTTTCATAACCCCACAGCTGCAAAAATATGGACAACTGGAAGCTGTGATGATGATTTTTTTAGACTTGGGGGAACAAACAACATTTGGAAAAAGAAGAAAAATCTACAAAAAAAAAAAAAATCCTGCATTTATTTTAAATTTGTGGGTTTTTATTTTTTTCCTCTGGAGGATGCACTAAATTTTAGTTCCTTGTCTATTTTGTATTTTTTTTTTGGTTTTGTTTTCTTTCTTTTTTTTTTTTTTTTTTAAAGCGTATGGCCCACAGGGCGGCAAAGAGACATGAGCAAGAAACCGAAATAAAATCAGACTTTATTTTCTATATCATCTCTCTTCCTCCCAGAAACGTTTTACTGAGGCACTAAGAGATGGGACAGACCACTGGTGACCCTGGAAGAGACCATGATTCCCTTCCTTCGCACTTTCATGGGACAAACTACTGGGTTTGTGCGTGTTGGGGGGAGGGGGTGTGGAGGGTTGGAGAAGGGGCAAGCTGTTGGCACGGTGCACCGGTGGCCATGGTGGCCTGCTTATAATTTGGGTGGTCGTAAAACGAGGTAAAATGGGTGGGCATGGGATGGTAACGTCAGTAAATTTGGTGGCGCTGCCGAAAATGGGGGTGCGTTTTCCTCTGTAAGGTCTTATTTGTGGAGTTATGCAACCTCCATTGGATTATTCTCAAATGTGACAACCAGTTGGTGTGGATTTATAATTATTAGTTTTATTTTGATCACTTTTGGTCTTGAAATTAATCACAGGAAGCAAAACGGTCCTGTCTCATTGTGGAATGTTCCTTCTTTCTGTCCAGTCATTGATCGGTCCGATTTTTTTATTTTATTTTTTTTCTCCTCCTGGAATCTCTCTTTTTCTTTTGGAACTTCTGAATTTCTCTGTTTCATTACCTTACTGGTCCTTATTTCACATCTCTCACTTTGACAAAGTCGAGCTTTTATTTTGTGCCAGTTCTCATTCTTACTCAGCTGTGATGCATGATGGGGAAAACTGTAGCGCACTCTCGCCTCATAACTAAAAAAAAAAAAACTGTGGACCAATTCCAGCAGGAGGGTTGTGGGGAGGGAAGGGCGGGGCTCTTAAGGCGGGTTTTTTTTTTATTTTTTATTTTTTATTTAATTCTCGTATGACCGTTTTAAGGATAATGTCATATGAACTCGCTGGACTTTTTTTTTTTTTTTTTTTTTTTTTTTCCCCTCTCCCCCCCCCATGTGGGCTGTGACCCAGAGGTCTGTGGGGTTTGGGATGGGACTGTTGTGCTCAGAGTGCTGAGTTGGCATGGAATTCTCTCAGGAGGACTCACCACTGGATCGGCCCAATGATTGAATGTGTCTGACCTGTCGTTGGCTGCTTTTATCCAATGCGTGAGTCAAGCTGCAGTGGTATATGGTTGGACTTGAGTCACAGGTCACACCGCACTGGACAGGAAGGGGTCACAGAGGAGTGGGAGGAGTCAGGCCGTGTCTGAGGGCGCTACATGTTGGACTGTGTCTAGAATTGCGTACACATTCTCTCCTGTTTTCCTGTTTTTAGTGAAGTTGTCGGTAAGAACAGCTTGGTGAATGTGGTGCCAAGAAACCCACCTCAACACACGTGCACTCTCACTCTCCACCCTACACTCACGCAACACTAGACAGACCCACACAGACTTAATTCTCATATCATGATCCCGAGCCCTAGGACTGACACTCCAGTAATGTTTGTGCTGCCGCCCCACGCACATCTACACTGACGCTCACTTCCGGTTTTATGCCCTCTTGTGTTAAATGTCTCACATTTTTGCAATATTTGTGTGTACAGCAGTATTTTAATAAAGAATACCAAAACTGAGAAGGCGAGTGGAGTCTTTCTTCCTTAAACTGGAGGTCGTGTTTTAAGTCACGTAAGCTGTTTGCATGCAGACAGATGCAAATAGATTTGTGTGTGTGAAACAAATAAAGCAGAACCCGATCCGAAGTGATGATCGAATCGCACAGTTTTGTTTGTCCCCCAGCAACAGGCTAAAAATGAGGTACTGGTATGAGGTATAAAAGCCTTTATTCAAATTGAGGTGCTTCATTTAAAATCCGTGCCCTGCACGCTGTGGCTGGAAATATGACGATGCTTCTTTTGCACAATCCTGTCAAACGCTGCCACAAAGAAGCAAACTTGTGAGTGCGAAATTTATTATGCCGAACAGTTGAAGCTGATGAACTGCTGTTCACCACTGCCTGTCCCTGTTTATAGGCATCCATTGGTTAAGCTTGGTAAGAACTTAACTGGCTAAAAGCACAAACCCAGTGTCTCATAAATGTTTGATTTAAAAAAAAATAAATAAAAAAAGATCCTGCTATTGGTATGTTCTGCATCTTCTACCTCTTTATATTTATTTAATATATATATATATATATATAAAGGTCTGCAGCCCAGTGATTACATACTATATATCATAGTCCCATTACAGCAAATAATCTACAGAAATAGTCTCTTCCAGCATATAACGTGTCACAGTAATTAACAGCGGAGTTTATCTGAGCAAATCTAAATTCATTTACATTCAGTCTAAAATGAATATTTTGTACCAGCAGTAAAGCAGTAGCACTTAAAATTATATAGTGTATATTCAGAGCATACTTGGCTTGGTTAATAAACTGATAAGACAGCTGTTACTAATAACTCCATAATAAGTATTAATGATTTCCTGAAATTCTGGCTGTGTCGATTAATAAATGAATCACAGATGTGCAAGAGCAGCAGAAACACGTTAAAACGTTAGCTCATCAAAAGTAAAAGTGATTCCATGAAGAAATAAGAATAGTACAATCACTGTTATGAGAACTTGAGCAGAATGGCTTTTTGGTGAATGTTTTTTTTTTCATAATAAAGAGTGTAAGGCTGCGTCATGGTCACAGTCTGAGGACTTCTGATTTCTTTTCCAATCCACCTTCACCTGCGAGTCAGAATCCGGAGCCAATCATCAAACATCCTGGATTCAGATCTGATTCCCAGAGTCAGAATGAAGGGTAGTGGAAGGATAAATTGTACTCAGGTGGAGGAGAGTAACTGTCTTCAGAGTCACTGTCGCAAGGGATTATGGGATGTCTGTTCTCCCTGCAGCCTCTGGGGGAGCCGTTGACACATGGCAACACTGAAGAAGAACCCACGTCCTGCTGACACGAGTGGAGCCTAAAGAACCTGTTTGCAGAAGAGACTGTGTCACAGTGAGCACACCACACAATAGTGACATTCTTTACAATCACCCCTTAAACATTCAAACTCATCACTGGACAAAAGATTGTTTAAAAACCATCAAACATCTGTGTTCCAAATGTCTGGAAGCCATTTACACTCTAAATATGCTCTAAATTGTTCCTTTTTTTATCACTTACTTGCTCAGGCTGTCAGAGTGGATTTTGTCGCTCCATCTCAGCCTTTTCAACTCCTCAGAGGGCAGAACCATGCCACTGTCTGTCTGGTTATCCTTAATAAAGACACAAAGAACATCTCAAGAAGTTAAAAAAGCACACACACACATTCTAATGTCACAGACATAGACATTTCTCACTCGGGATCGTTTAGGCTCTTGCGAACTTACATCAGAGTTTTCCCTGTGGGGATCTTCTTCAAACGTTGTGATGGTTTCTGTCCGTCTGGTGTTTATATAGCTGGAGAAGCCAAGAGAAATAGCAATTTTCTGTCTTTTTTATGCATTATTCACATTGTGTGCAGCCAGTGGCGGACGCCATTTGTTTATAATGATTATTGTACTGCGTTACATATTATTTAAAATGGATGCTTGCCCTCTTTGGCTGGCATCTTTGTAATCCTGCCATGTAAATTCACCGTCGTCAGAGAAAGATGCGCTGAGGGGAATATAATCCTTCCCATCCTTCACAAGACAGGGGAGATTAGGGAAAACATTTTTTATGACTGTTCGGGTTCTTTCTGCATGTGATATTCTGGACCTGTGTGAGGCACTCACCTGCTGGACCTGGGCCTGCAGGAGGTCTCCCAGTGTCTTCACCAGGCCGGTGAAGGTGGGTCTATCTGCCGGGTTCTGCTCCCAGCATGCCAGCATGGTGCTGTAGCTGCAGTGACGTGTCTCAGTTCAGATTGTAGGTTCAGTGGTATCATTCATATGTTGAAAAAACACTACACATTTGAACCTCACATTTCAGGGGTGCTGTATTCAGGGGCGCGCATACGGGTGCCCTGCTTCAGCCTGTGGCAGAACTCCTCGTCTATGTTCAGTCCTGGATATGGAGAAGCTCCTACACCAATTTTAAGAAGTCATTCATCTTGACCCATTTCAGATCATTCTTTCAAGTGATCCTTCTGTCACATGGATTTTGGTATTTCCAATTTCATACCAGAATAAAATACAATAAAAATCATGAGGGGTGGGGTGGGTGCTATAGGGTTTATAAGGGGGTTATAAAATGTACAGTATATTGAAACATTACATGTTTACCTTGTTATATCCCTGTTTAAAATCCATAAAAATATTGTTGGAAAAAGTATGATGTGTTGAATGGACAAGGCATGCTTAGAAGACTGAATATAGAACATTGGCGGCAAATCTACCAGGAAAATCAAGAATGTGGGATAGCTGCTTTCTCACTTATTAACAGGGGGTGTTGTACAACAGAGCTGTGGATGAAGAAACAGAACGCACCCAGGGAAAAAATCTCCCACAGCAGAACTCCGAAAGACCACACGTCACTCTGAGTTGTGAACACCTTGTCAAAAATGGATTCCGGGGACATCCACTTCAGAGGAAGTCTTGCCTGGACAGATCAAACCACACACAAGTCATTTAGCCCAGCGCTGATCTCCTACTTAGACCTCCTGCTCGGATTCCACACAGGGATCAATGCACTTACGTCTCCCTTGCGTACGTAATCGGGGTTCCTGTAGACGTCTCGGGCCAGGCCAAAGTCACAGATCTTCACCACGTTGTTATCAGACAGCAAGATGTTTCGTGCAGCCAGGTCACGGTGGATACACTACCATTGAGAACAGTGGTCTTAGTCTTAGCAATAATACAATAAATATACAACATACAATTTCTTCATCAAACATATCATTAGCTTAATTGTTGTAAAAACTGTATAATAAGTACATACATTTAGACTTCACTTATCAGATATACACTACTGTGCAAAAGTCTTTAATGTGCACCAATACCAACCAGTGACAATAAAAGCACTGTAAATCTAAGATCCAAGCAATTTGCAAAAGCCCCATATGTCATGATCAAATATTGATTTTCCTAAACCCATTAATTGTAATCCGGCAGAGACCAACTACCAGCTCTTGTAGCACATCTCCAGATAGTTTTTCTCAAATCTTCAAATTATTTTCAATGTTTAAACCTTTAGATAGTCCTCTATCATTGGGAAGATGAAAAACCTTTAGTTAATTAGTTTCATTATCAATTGAAACTTTTGCACAGTACTGTATTTTTAAGCCAGTAAGGTTGTGCAAAGTTATGTGTAACCTTGCGTGAAGCCAGGAACTCCATTCCTTTGGCCACCTGAAAGCTGTAGGAAATTAGGTCCTCCAGCAGCAACGGGGTTTCGCTGGGAGAAATGGGGTTCACTGGCACATGGAGAGAGACAGAGTTGGGGCTAAATACCAGTTGATGAGGATGTTTGATAGTTAACGGCTAACAGTGAGGCTCTGGCTCTAACCACTGTTGTCCTCGATCTCCTCCTCGAACCCAGAGCTGGTGCTGCTTTGGTTGCTGGATGTGATCACCAGAGGCCTCTTCCCTCCATATTGTCTTCCTCGGACCTGCAGTAAGCAGGACAAAACATATCTCAGACAGTTGTAAAAGAAAATGCTCTAATCATGTTACTGGACTATTTGGCCTTATCAATGAATAATGATTTTATCTTGCCACTAGAATTTAAAGTGACACACCACAATGTGGTCTCTGCATTTAACCCATCCCCTGAGAGAGCAGTGAGCAGCCATGAAAGGGCAACAGATTGTGGGGACAGTACTTTGGCTGTTCGGGATCTTTACCTGCTAGGCCAAACACTGCCCAAGTAAAGAAATGACCAGTGCAACATGACTAAAAACACAGCTGTGTTTCATAGATATTTCCACTAAAAATGGTCGGTAGTAGCCTAGTGGGTAGCCTAGTAGTGGTAGTAGCCTAGTGGGTAACACACTCACCTATGAACCAGAAGACCCAGGTTCAAACCCCACTTACTACCATTGTGTCCCTGAGCAAGACACTTAACCCCAAGTTGCTCCAGGGGGGGACTGTCCCTGTAACTACTGATTGTAAGTCGCTCTGGATAAGGGCGTAAAGAGAAGCTACCTAAAAATATTTCCACATGAAAAACGAGCAATTATTGTGTAACATATTGTGACAATGAAGTAAATTTGCAAGGCTAAATAAATAAAACAGTAAATTTAGCTCATTCACATTTTTGACTGTGACTTATGAGCACAAAAAGTATTCCAACATTGAAATCTGGACTGTACAGTATTACAGAGAAACTAATTCCAACGTGCCGTGGTCACAGTGGTCAAAAAGAAGACCTCGCGCTTGCTCTTCAGGTAGGCTGAAAGGTTCCCATGCCTGCAGTACTCAACAATCACCATCAGAGGTCCTACAACCACACAAAAAAACAACAAAATCCAGTACAAAAAACACAAAATGCGACAAGAAAGTTGGTTGTGCGAGAGTAAGAGAGACAAAACCAGCTGATAAACACACTTTTAATTCATTGTGGTTTCACTTCTTTGTGTACAGCACAACATAATTGGTTTTGTTGGTGCCATTTAATCATCATAATCTGCAAAACCTTTTAGGACATGATGGCAACTATCACGCAAATCCCACAGTGTATGTAAAAACGCACACCTCCAGCTCTTGTGCAGGCCCCCAGTAGATTGACGACATTGAGGTGGTGCCCAATGTGGTTCAGGATTTTCAGCTCTGTCATCAGAGCTTTGTGTTCGCTGGGCGTAGCTCCCTCTGAAGGAACAAATGCAGAATGAAATGAATACTTTGTCTGGGGAAAACGTAAAAGGGCACTTGTCAGGTTTATTAAAATTTGCACCTTTCAGCATCTTGACCGCCACAGTTGTGCAGCCTGTAGCGTTATTGATGCCAAAAGCCGAGGCCTGCATCACCTTCCCAAAAGCGCCTTCTCCTAATGGCTTCTCTGAAATATTCAACATTAACAAGTGGATTAAGATATAAGAATAAGGGATAAATCGCAGATTCGAGCGACCCGGGCTGCGTAACGTACCCAGTTTTAGACGATCCCGGGGAAACTCCCACTGGGACGGGTCAAACTGGAGCCTCTCACACTGCCGGGCAAGGCTGCCCTCCCCCGGGTCCAGGACTATGGACAGATACTCTGTTTTGCCTGCTGAGGAGTTTTGCTGAGAAATGCACCAAACTGTGGGTCAACTGTGCACGATAACCTCTTAACTTCCTTTATAGTTTTGGAGGAACCCGGGTGAATTCTGACAAGATTTGATCATTCAAGTCCGTCTCACCTGTTTCAGTTTGCGAATGAGGAGTGTGATAAGCAACCAGAACAGAGTGGCAACTACACAGGTACATGCAAGAGTGGGAATCTCCATGGACAGAGACTCAGCTGAGCCTGTAGGGGTTAAAGAACCATGCATGGTTAATAGCCTAGCCTCGGATCTAACAACACTTCACAATCTTTACAAACTCATGGTTGACCTTTCAAGCTTTTATGTCAAGGTCCAGTAAGATCAATAATTAGAGCTAAAAAATTGAGCAAAAATAAGCAGCCAACACAACATGCTTACTGTGCATTATGTTCAAAGCTCTGCATTATTTCCTGAAGGGGGCGCTACATTATCAAAAGTCTGTGACGTATCAAAAGCAACAGCCCATCTCATTCATAATTTTTAAAGATGGAAATAGCTAAACAGTTTATGGGTTCCAAACCAAAGGCCTTCCGTAGGAAATCAAAATGGGAGACAGCTTCCTTCCTGACTTATCAAAATACGACAACACAAGGCTCCCTTCGTCAGGCTAGGGAGTGTCCATTTGGTCCGAGGGCCCCCTCTTTTCAACTCGGACTAATCAAAGGAAGGAGATTCTTCTTAGCATGGAATCCTGTGTGCACCACATGAATAACAACACCTGCCTGAGGAACTGTTTGTTTGACAAATATTTGGAGCCATGTCTAGTTCCTGTCTCTGCATTGTATAGGCAGAAATATAAGATGACTACATCACCGCGGTGCAACCTTATTCAAGACGTTCACG